>NC_039254.1:15108548-15331048 GCF_003368295.1 Carassius auratus
TTAAGTAGATTTATTTAGTTATATATATAATTTAAAGTAATAAAATATCTAAAACGAAATAAAGTAAAACTTAATATTAATATATAAAAAGTATACAGACATTGAAAAACTGATAAAAAGTGACAAAAGCACACAACAAAATCTCTATAACTTTTATATCCAATTTTAAATATAAACAAACACAAAACAAACACATAGTTCAAAATCATAACAAAACTATAATAGCATATTAATGATACTAAAACAGCACTGGTAATGTGAGATTCATAAAATCAAATATTTTTTAAGCCTTACAGGGATAGTTCAATCAAAAATAAAAATTTGATGTTTATCTGCTTACCCAAAGGGCATCCAAGATGTAGGTGACTTTGTTTCTTCAGTAGAAGACAAACCAACATTTTTAAATCAAAACATTGCAGTCTATCAGTCGTATAGTGCAAGTGGATGGGAATCTGGGCTAAAAAAAACAATAGTAATAATAATAAACCATACACAGCCACCTATCTCTCAAGTGGACTATTGACACTCCTAATTGAAATTGTAGATAAAGTGTCAATGGTGCATTTGAGAGATAGCTGGTGGTAATGCACTAATAAGTCTGCAATCCGCCACAAAGCAGGAAGAAGTAGACCCCTCATGTGCCTGCTGCTGAGAACGCACACAGGAGGACATGCTCAGGAGAGTTTGAACAGTTCTGACATTGCGTGAAGCAGAGGTAAAAAAAAAAAAAAAAAAAAAAAACACATATAAATACAGTTCAGTTTCTAGCACAGACCGATCATTTTGTGTCTTTACACATCAATGTATTGTCACGAGCTGCAGGGTTTAATTTGGTATTGTTTGTGTATGTTTTTTAATTTTACATTTTTTTTATTATATGTTTTAGCCGTGATTCCCATCCACTTATATATTATAAGACTGATAGACTGCAACGGTTTGAGTCAAAAATCTTGGTTTGTATTCAACTGAAGAAACAAAGTCAACTACATCTTGGATGCCCTGGGAGTAAGCAGATAAACATCCAATTTTCATTTTTGGGTGAACTAACCCTTTAACAGCTTGGTTGTTAATATGCAGATTTTTTGTCTAAATCATAATAACAAATTAAACAATCAACAAAAATAAACTATTTTGGACATGCTATTTGCATTTTTTGTCAACTCTGTGGTAATTTATTTAATTATTATTATTTATTTTTTTACACAAGGTACACATCTCTTCTGGGTCCACTAGGAGAGATCACAGTGATGTTTCAATCAGGTTGCTGGACACAATTCAGAAATTACAGCAGCATTTCCGCAATAGCCATCCTCCAACTCTCTCCCTCCTCTCCTCCTCTTTTCTGCAGACTAGACCATAACTGCAAGTAAGAACATCTCTATGGCTTTTTGAGCATGTGCATATGGCTGTGTGCATTATGCATACTTAATGATCATTATCTAATTAACATTAAAAGCTGAATATATGCCCACATCCTACTGCTGGACTCAAAAACTCCTCCAATTCAGGAGCTGAAAACACATATTCTTTGGTGACTGAAGGCGAACAGACCTGGAAATGCAGCTGTAAGTGTGGTTACCATCTCAATCCACAGAAGCATCCCATAGAGGTTATCTTCACCACTTTAGACAAGTACACATCTTTAAAGGAATAGTTTACAAAAAAAGTTTAATCATTCTTTTGCCATCCAAGATGAGATAAGTTTGTTTATTCATCAGAACAGATTTGGAGAAATGCAGCATTACATCAGTTGCTCACCAGTGGATTCTCTGCCGTCAGAATGAGATTCCATATAGCTGATAAAAACATCACAATAATCCCCCAAATAATCACAAGACTCCAGTCCATCAGTTAACGTTTTGTGGAGCGAAAAGCTTCATGTTTGTAAAAAAACAAATTCATCATTAAGGCATTTTTACCTTCAAACTTTTGCATCTCGCTAAAATATGAGTTCTTTATTCATATCTCATCTCACCTCAGGAGAAAAATATACTCAGATCAAGCCCTGTTTACAAGCGAAGACAGTCCAAAAAAAGAATTTTGGATTTTCCTGACCAGTGGGTAGAAGTGACAGTTTAAAATGTTTTTGATGTATTTTTATATCAGTCAGATATTTAATACCTCATGTTGTGAGCACCTATTTATTTAATGTTAATTTTATTAATTTTCCCCTTTAAAAGGTGAATAAGATAATGTAGTATTTTAATTTTATGGTAATTATTTTACCTCAGAATGTGTGTGTTTTGTGTGAATATATATCTGTGAATGCATTTGTCACTTGTGTTTTTCGTGCAGAAAGTGCAAAGCACTTGATTTTGGGAAAGTATAAAAAAAACAAAAAAATAAAAAAAAAACATTTAAACTAATTTTTACTGATGACATTTGACACCATGATATTTCAAAGTTTTGGTAAGAAGTTATTTCATTTAATAGCATATCTCATGTAGTAATTGAATTGAGTGCATTTAAGTTCATAGATTTAGTAGAGTTTAGCAGGGTAATCAAAGCCTTTTATACTACTAAGTGGAGGCACTGGCATTTGTTAAAATGGAGGGTGAAATGAGTCACAAAGGAAGAACAACACCTGAGGGAAGGGGCAAATTATTTTCAGCTTACACTGCCTGTTTATATTCATAAAGTTGTCATTCTGTACAAATTCATAACATTGCAGTTCTCAATACAGATCCTGGGGATCAACCTTCAGACTTGACAGAGATAAAAAGGTTGCATTTGAATTTTTGTTTGAGCATGGTCACCTATTTTGAATATATTTTTTAAAATAAAAACGTGATGCATTTTCTTCTAAAATTATTTAACCAAATAGTTTTATGCTCATTAATTGTATTTATTAGCAATAAAAAAGAGTGCAAATGACTTTAGTTTTCTTAAATATCCCATTTGGATAATGTATTAATACATCTGTCAATGAATCTTTCTTTGAGAAGTTTCACCACTGAGCTAACTAGCAATTAAAGTAGAATTATTGGGACAAAGAGCTATTGCCCATATAATGGCTGTACGCATTCACCAATTGATCCCCTTTAATCTTGAATCTTGACCGGCTGGGTACCAAGATGCACCACTGAGACAGAGCAGACAAAATATATTCATATAATAAAATATCGAAAGTAAAACATTTGTTGGTTGGACTCAAACAAATTGAAACATCTATAACTTTAGCAAAGGAAATAACAGATTGAAATTTTTTTTAAGTTTTAATAATTCTATTGTGTTTTGCCATATATATGTGACCCAAGACCAAAAAAACATGTCATAAGGGTAAATTTGACAAATTTACATAAATAAGCTTTCCATTGATGTATGGTTTGTTAGAATAGGACACTATTTGGCCAAGATACAACTATGTATAATAAATATCAATAAAATCAACTTTAAAGTTGGCTAAATTAAGTTCTTAGCAATGCATATTACTAATCATAAATTAAGTTTTGATATATTTACAGTAGGAAATTTACTAAATATCTTCATGGAACATGATCTTTGCTTCCTAATGATTTTTGGAATAAAAGAAAAATCGATCATTTTGACCCATACAATTTATTGTTGGCTATTGCTACAAATATACCTGGGTGACGACTGGTTTTGTGGTCCGGGGTCACATATAAAGCACACAGAAGGGACAGAACAGCTATGTGTCCTAGCTTCAGATAGCCCACCATCTCATTTCCACTCATTTCCACAGATCAAAACAGCAGAGTTAGGCAATAAAAGCACTTGCTACTTATCTCGAGAAGCATTAACTAGATTGTCTCTGAATCCTTTCACTCTCAGACCTAGGCCTGTATTTAATTAAATGTTTAATCCAATTTGTAACTCCTTGTAACCTGTAAGAGATTTTATAGATTTGGTTTTACTGGTATTAAATATGTGGCCCACATGCATAAAACTTCTTCCACCTTACCAGAAATGAGTTGATTTATAATATATGTATGATTATTGATTTTAAATGAACATCAAGTTTTTGGATTAAATATAGGCCTATATGAAATGTGTTAATATGAATTCATAAGGGATGCATGCATAATAATTAAATACAATGATCAAACTGAGGTTTGAATGCAGTGTCTTTTTATTAATATCTTTGCTAATGGTTATGCATTTGTTTTTGGATGATATTTAAAATTGGACTTCCTATGACATTTAAATGCAAAACGAGTGCAAATGACTTTTCTTAAATGTCCCATCTGGATTTATTTAATTAATACATTTGCCATTAAATCTTTCCCAGAGAAGTTTCACGACCTGAACTAACTACAAGCAAGCTCAGGTATTGAGGTATTAACATTTTGCTTTTTTACAAATTATACACTTGTTTCATAGTTCATGAATACAGATCATGCATTGTCAGTTTTCATAATCTCTTTAGCATAATTGATGTAGTCATGAAGAAGCTCCATCAGCACATGTGACATCTTTTACATCATCCAGGACAGCATCCTCCTTTAAAACCACTGTTGCATCAGTTTAGAGGAAAGGACATTCTTTTCTTTGACCAGCATTCATCCCAGTCACCGCCTGCTCTTCATCAGTGAACTAAAAAGAGAGACACAATTGAAAAAAAGAAAACATTTAATTAAACTCTATCTCTATTCAGGTGGAGGTGTATTCACATCAGTAAGAACAGGTAAATAATCTGTTTTATAGTTTCAACACTTCATGTGGTTGTTTAATGTCTCTGTGTACCACAGCGCTCCAGAATTCTATAATGGCAGCACTAGTGTGAGGGCATGTAATATTGTTTGAATGAATATATTTCTTTCAGAACGCTACTTATTTACTGAAATATTAAAACAGACATGACATTCACATACCTCACAAATTTTCATACGTGGAGGGCTGCTCTTCAAAAGGTTAGTTCACCCCAAAATTTAAATGGTCATAATTTACACTCCCCCATGTTGTTCCAGACCCATACAAACTCTGCAAATTTTTTGGAAAACAAATAAATATTTTTAATATTCTCTTAATTTTTGTCCTCCATTGCAAGTCAGGGAGACCAAAATTTTCTTTTGAACATGCATGTTCGCTATCATATAATTTAAGATTTATTAATATTTAAACATTGGAATGGATTACTTCTACAATAACTCTGTATTTATGAGGCTTGAAAATACAGATTATCTAGACTCTCAATGGATTAACAAAAAAATTATGAAAAAATAAAAAATATATTCATTTGTGTTGTGAAGACACAAGCTCAACAAGTCTGAAATAATACATGCAAAACATTACTTTTAACAATTACCACTTCAACAGCCTCAAAATAATTTTCAACGCCATTTCCTTTAGGAAACTAATGTACATTCAGTTTAACCGCGAAAAATAAGATAACAAATTAACATGCGTGTAACTGTAACCATAACCATCTATTAACACCTCAAAAAGTGCAGATATTGTAAAATCTTATGTAAATATGACATACGACATTCACGGACATTGTATTAAAAGTGACGTCACCTAGTCTTCCGTTCAGTAAAAGAGGCCATTAAGACCTCCATGTCTGATGCGAAGGCTGCATAAGTGTTTTTTTTAGTATAATCTCTTTTATTTCCATCTTTCATGAAACCTCAAAATACTCACCGGACATAAACAATGAATGATAACTTTACATTTTGAAACTTTATTTACCATAATGTCTTTCATTCACTTCTCGCTTCTTTTAAGCTGAGAAAATGGCGGCTGCTCGCACTGGTGTCATATAGGATGTGAATGTGCTGTGCGTGCTCTCTTTCACGTCTGCGGTCCCAACCTTGAGTGTCTCTGGGTTATGGGTTAAAACTTGGGTTAAAACAACTTACTGTCCTACCCAGCTGTCTCAACTCAGCATTTGGGTTAAAAAAAATTACACAGCATTTTTTAGAGTGCTAAGGCATCATAAATATTACTTTTTGGTTATAAAAATATTAGCAACGACACCAATATATACATTTATAATTAAATTCAAGTAATTTTTTTTCCTCCTTGAACATGAGCTTCATATTCTTAATATATAATACTATATGAGCCATAAAAGCTTGATTTATCAAATCTCTAGCCAATAAAAACAGGTATGAAGACAAATAATGGTATAACAAAAATGTTTCTGAAGACAATTATATTGCACCTTTAAATAAGCAGTTTAATTTAAAAGAAGAAGAAAAAAAAACTAAATTTTACCATTCCATTTGTTAGGCTTTACATGATTAAAAGTGAATCATGATATTATTCATGATGATAATTGTTTTTTGAGAAAGTAGTTCCTCTTCAGGAACTCAAGCTGCATCAACACGCCCAGTGTGCGCGACTCTGAATATCGTGTGAAATCAGACCAATGGAAGAGCGTGACGTCACCGGCAGAGTGTCGTAAGCTACCAGGAAGCTATAAAAGCACGTGCCACGCAGCTGGCGTCAGCTTCGCGTCTTTCAGCTAGCGCTCTGTGTGTGAATGTCAAACTGTTTGTTTTGTGAGTCTTATTTACTGTTGTCTGTCCAGTTTAGAGCTCCCAGACATGCCAAAGAGCAAGGCGAAAGCCAAACACACTGATGGCGATTCCAAATCGCGCTATAGGTTGTGTGTTCCTCCCTGCCCGAGATATATAACTGGTGGGGATACACACAGCCTTTGCGTGGTTACCTGGGTTTGAAGCACACTGAGTCTGCTCTCGAGGGGGCCAACTGCCCGCACTGTGAACGTATGTTGGTGCGGCTGCTTCGTTCCCGGAGGGCCCTCTTCGAGGAGGGGGCATTCGCCAGCGTTCCCCGCGTTGAGGGTTCCGCTTCTGCTGAGGCAGAACGGCGGCTGCACTCGTGGGGTTTGCAAGTGGATCTGGTGGAGGGAATGGAGACGGGCCAGTCCCTATCTCCTTCCACTTCTGCCAGATCCGGCACCCAATCCCTAGAGTCGGAAGCACGCTCAGCGGTTCCTTCCACTCAGGGAGAGGGGTCGACGCTCCGCCTCTCTTCCTCCGAGGAGGTTGACGTGGAGTCAATCGACAGGGATTCGCCACCCCACTCGCCGCAGTATGAGGAGCTCTTGGAGGTGGTTACTCACGCGGTGGCCAAATTAAGCATCGATTGGCCCGCCGGGAAAACAACTGATGAGAGCTTCCTGCACGCGAGTCAGCCACCTCCCAGCTGGGGCCTGCCATTCTTTCCCGACCTGCAAGAAGAGATCGCCAGGTCGTGGAAGCGTCCATTCTCGGCCCGCCTCTACATCCCCTCGTCAGACTACTATGGAAACGTAGGATGGGAGAGCACGGTTATAGAGCGATGCCCCGGGTGGAACAGACGCTCGCAAGCTATCTGTCCCCTGGCGCGGCATCGTCTCTAAAGGCCCCGGCATTGCACTCAGAGCAACATCGGCTTTGGTGGGCAAAGGGTATGCGGCTGCAGGTCAGGCTGGTGCGTGTCTCCACACCATGGCGGTGTTACAGGCGTACCAATCCGACCTGCTGAAGGAGCTAGATGAGGGAGAGGAGATCAAGTCCCACGATATATCAGAGCTAAGAAGGACCGCTGATCTCTCCCTCCGCGCCACCAAGGAGACCATTCGAGCGATTGGGCGGTCCATGGCAGCTATTGTGGCCGCGGAGAGGCACTTATGGTTGACCCTGTCCGACATGAAAGAGCGGGACAGGGTCTGCCTCATGGACGCCCCGATCCAGCCGACTGGCCTGGACGCAGTCAATTCTGTCGTGGACAGGTTTCAGGAGGCCCGCAAACAAGTTGCGGCGTTCCATAAGTTCCTCCCTCGTCGCTCCCTTGGGGCATCTGGGCGTGAGATGCCCCAGCCACACCCTAGCTCCTCGTACCGCGAGGCCCAAAAACAGAGCCTCTCGTGCTCCTCCGCGTCGGGAACGAGAGTCTCGACGACGCTCTCGGCCGAGGACTTCCCAGCCCAAACAAGATCTTAGGGCAGTTATCGAAGCTAAGAAGTCCTCGGCCAAGAAACCCTGACGCCAAAAGCCCAGGGTTTCAGAGGGCAGCCTCTGCTGGGGTAGAGTGGTACACACCGCAGTACACGGTGCCCGTCTCACCTCAGTGCCCTCTGGGGGCCGGTCTGCCAACCCTGCCAGTGTTCCAGGGCGCAGCAGGTCCCAGCAAGTATCACTCTCAGTATCTTCCGCCCGTGCGCGTAGCGGGGCTGAGAAGCTCGCCGCCCCTGCGGGGGCCTCTTACACCAGAGATCAGTCTCGAGAGACTGATTCCCTTAGTAGATTATTTAGCAGCGTGGAAACTACTGCCAAATGTATCTCGATGGGTCCTGCACACAGTAGAAAAAGGCTACCGTATTCAGTTCGGCTCCGTGCCGCCAGTATTCAACGGGGTCGTTCAGACGATAGTCGGCCCCAGGCAGGGTCTGGTTATGGAACAGGAAGTGAAAACCCTATTAGAGAAGGAGGCCATCGAGGTGGTCCCTCCTCAAGACAGGGAGTCCGGATTTTACAGCCGGTATTTCATAGTTCCAAAGAAGGATGGGGGGTTGCGTCCGTATCGAGTCGGTCCGCATCTCAGTCGAGAGAGTCAAAGAAGGCCAGTCACTCACTGTCAAACAATTTCGGAGATTGTTGGGTCTGATGGCAGCTGCATCCAACGTGATACCTCTTGGCCTGCTGTACATGAGACCCCTACAGTGGTGGCTCAAGACCAAGGGATTTTCCCCGAGGGGCAATCTACTTCGCACTATCAAGGTCACGCGGTGCGGCACTGCCTCCTTGCCTTAGACATGTGGAAGAAACCTTGGTTCTTGAAACAGGGCCTGGTGTTGGGAGCTCCTTGTCGCCGTGTAACACTAGCGACGGATGCATCCCTCACCGGCTGGGGTGCAGTCATGAGTGGCCACCCTGCCCGTGGTCTGGGGAGTGATCGCCATCTAACATGGCATATCAATTGTCTAGAAATGCTAGCAGTTTATCTTGCACTGAAGCACTTGCTCCCAGACCTAAGGGGTCAACATGTGTTGGTGCGCACCGACAACACATCGGTGGCCTCTTACATCAACCACCAGGGAGGTCTGCGTTCGCGCCCCTTTGTACAAGCTGGCGCATCAGATCCTGGTGTGGTCTCAGAGCAAACTCCTCTCATTAAGAGCAGTATATATTCCTGGGAAACAAAATATGGGAGCAGACATACTGTCGAGGCAGGGGCCGAGGCCTGGGGAATGGAGACTTCACCCAGAAGTAGTGAAGCAGATATGGAGAGTATTTGGCAGGGCTCAAGTAGACCTATTTGCATCTCAAGAGACGTCACAATGCCCCCTTTGGTTCTCTCTAGTTCATCCAGCTCCTCTGGGACTGGACGCTATGGTACAGACCTGGCCGAAGCTTTGTCTGTACGCATTTCCCCCTATTGCTCTGCTCCCGGGAGTTCTGGCGAGAGTGCGCTGGGACGGGGTCCGTCTGTTGTTAGTAGCCCCGTTCTGGCCGGGCCAAGTATGGTTCTCAGATCGCTCCTCAACGGCTTTCCGTAGGAGATACCGATCAGGACAGACCTACTCTCGCAGGCGCAGGGTACGATAATTCACCCTCGCCCGGAGTTGTGGAAGCTGTGGGCAGCCGGTCTCTCAACCGAGGTTGTTGAGACCCTTCTCCAATCCAGAGCCCCTACTTATCTTGAGTTTGCACCAGGCATGACTAAAGCGTTCATATACCCTCGAGCGGGATATGTTCCTAAGGTTCCCTCTGTTACACCACAACCTGTAGTGCTGCAGGTCTTCTGTCCTCCTCCCTTTCGGGAGCCCGACCAGGTGAAGCTAAATTGTATGTGTCCAGTTCAAGCGCTGGACGCATACGTCCACAGAGCTGCCCTGTGGAGAAAGACCGATCAATTGCTTGTATGCTACGGTCCCCCCAAGAGGGGTTCTCCTGCTTCTAAGCAGACTATTAGTCGTTGGATAGTCGAGGCTGTCAACGCTTCCTATTAGTCCTCTGGTCGTCCCCCGCTGTCAGGAGCCAAGGCTCACTCTACTCGGGGTATGGCGGCCTCCAAGGCCTTCTTAGCAGGTGTATCCATGCTGGAACTCTGCAATGCTGCGGGATGGTCCACGCCCTCTACGTTAGTTAAATTCTATGGCCTAGACATGCCAGTCACTCCAGGCGCTTCTGTCCTCCTGTCCTAAGCTGTGCTCTTCGGATACACACTAGGCAGGGGTTTGGTAGTCTGGCGGCGTTGGTACTCGTTCCCCAAAACGCAGCTTGAGTTCCTGAAGAGGAACGTCTCTAGGTCACGTTTGTAACCCTAGTTCCTCGAGGGAACGAGATGCTGCGTCTCGGAGCCATACCCCCGGGACCCCTGCCGGCGCTTTCTGGTACTCGAAGCTGACGCCAGCTGCGTGGCACGTGCTTTTATAGCTTCCTGGTCGCTTATGTCACTCCGCCGGTGACGTCACGCTCTTCCATTGGTCTGATTTCACACGATATTCAGAGTCACGCACGCTGGGCGCGTTGCCCAAAGTGCATTGACGCTGCGTATCGTTCCCTCGAGGAACTAGGGTTACATACGTAACCTAGAGACGTTTTATTCTATTAACCAGAAGCAATACATACAACACAATTTCTGTAGTTGAAACACATACACACACACACACACACACACACACACACACACACAACTGACATTTATTATAATTTAACATTATTAATTATAATTTAACATTATTAAGATTTACACACCAGCCAGAATTTAGCTGTGATTGGACCTTAGGCCTCAGATTTGAGTCAGAAGTCATGAACCACTGTTCCTCAGAGAAGCTCAGATCAGCAGGTTCTTTATTGCCATTTATTGTCTTCTGAAGAACCATCAATATCCATTACATTTTTCAGTGCACAAAATATGGACAGATAGTGTGATAAAATTATTTAGATTGTTCAAACTTTTTTCACACTAAGAAGAAGAAGAAGAAAAATAATTAAGAACTGTTCACTGAAAGTTTAATATATGACATCACTGCAAAAACCTACATTTGGAATATTAATTTGAGCTTGTTAGATTTACCAATTCTTTTCAAATAGATCTTTTCTAGATCCACTGCTCCCTCTCAGAGATCGAAAGCTTGCCCCGTGGTTTCTTCCCCCCACTGAGAATGCCAGTTTTTTTTTTTTAACCTTTTCATGAACCCCCAGCACTGTACATTTTGTATGTCTCCCTTTATCTGACACACCCACTTCAAGTCTCCACTAATGAGCTGATGAGTTGAATCAGGTGTGATAGATGAGGGATGCATACACAATGTGCAGGGCTGGGGGTACTCCAGGATAGGTATGAGAACCACTGTTTTACAGTTTATCTACCCCTTCAAAACTTAAGTAAATAATTGAGTCAAACTGATGCTATAAAATATTAATAATCAATTATTAACAAACAATTCTAATACAATACATTTGCACAATTTCATGGCAAAGTTATTAAAGAGCAACATTTGATATTTTGGTTTGACCACATTAGATGCTGAATGAAAAGGGCACAGCTCAAGCATTTTATCAGTAGTAGCAGCTCTGAGATTTTAGCAGCTCTTTTTTTATCATAATGAAATACTTCATATGAATAGGTGGAAAAATTACAAATTAAAACATTTAAAGAAAAACAAACAATAAAATGTCAAGGGTGTAATCGCATCTGTTGTACCAAATAGAGTCATGCTGGTTCTTTGAAAAAGCACCACAAACAGAGATCAAAAATGTTAAAACGCTAATGATGACTTTGAGGCTCTATGAACATCTGACAGTCTGTTCTGAACCATGTCATCAGTGCATGTACTGCTCCCTTGAGATTGTAAATAAAAATCTATTCAAAATATTTTTAATAAAGAGTTCATGAACTCTCAATAAAGCAGCGCGGGTCAGTTCTTGATAGGAATGTTTGATAAATGCGTGCATGCAGGGAAGTTACTCAGATAGAACATAGAACTTTTCTAGAAATATGCTTCATTATTATATATACTCTGTCTATTTCACATGATTGTTTTTCTGTGCTACAGTACAATATTTAGTATTCGTTTGTATTTGAAAATATTGAGATTACCAGCTGTAGCATGGGCAAATATTATATTAAACTGATATGTTACACATTTAGTTCGACAATAAGAAAAAGGTAATATCCAAGTTGTTTCTTTCTTTTTTTCCATCAAACAACTGGCTTTAAAGTTCCTCAATTATTATTATTCTCCCTCCAAAAGATGACCAAGTCTTGCTCACCTTATATTAAATATTACTTCAAGAACTTCAAGAACTCACACACACTATCATCTTCTTACAGCATAAGGAATATCCAATTACAAGTGCTGGCACTTTGGAAATCTGCTCAAATGTCTTAATTGAAATATAAAGTGATGGGAACACTCACTTTGACAGTTGGAAGTTAGATGTCATGTACTTTTTTGTATTTCTACTTCTTTCTTCTGTGACCTTGGTGCAGTTAGTTCTTGATGAATTGAACAGTAAATACAATATCCACAAATTGTAGAGAAAGCAAACAATACATCCAGAGAACAGATGGACTGTAGTTTTCAGTACAGTGCCTATTTATCAGGCGAGAGCTGGAGGGAGGCAATCAGACAGAGCTGAAGTGACACATTAACAAATCCTTTCATACAATATTAAATTCTTGCAATCCATTAATCTATTTTTTTTAAATTTTATTTCCATTCTAAATACAATTAATTGGGTTACACAGAATTTAAATATGTTTAACACCATTCAAATTATTTTAAACAGTAACAAGCTCATCTGCTTGCTTCCATTTTGACATTAAAAAGCTTGTAGTTTTAAGTGAAAGTGAAATGACATTCAGCCAAGTATGGTGACCCATACTCAGAATTCGTGCTCTTAATTCAACCCATCCAAAGTGCACACACACACCCAGAGCAGTGGGCAGCCATTTATGCTGCAGCGCCCAGGGAGCAGTTGGGGGTTCAGTGCCTTGCTCAAGGGCATCTAAGTCGTGGTATTGTCAGCCCAAGATTTGAACCTAACCCTAGACTCAAACTCTCTAACCACTAGGCCAAAACTTCCCAGAAAAGAAAGGAAAGAAAAGAAAAAAGAAAGAAAGAAAGAAAGAAAGAAAGAAAGAAATATTCTGACCTGTAATTTCTGAAGACTTGTCAGTGACAACACACACACACACACACCCAAATTTATATTTGTTATATTTTTATACAGTTTTTACAAATCAGGATCTCCTTAAAAGGAGAGCAAAAAGCAAATTTCAGGTATTTGGGGCCCCAACACAATAACTTTGTGCTCTTTTATACCTTTTATACCTAAACTTTTATACCTTTTATACCTTTTTCTCTCACTCTCTCTCATAATTTGTAGTTTATTTATCACTTCACAAATTAAGTAAATAATTGAGTCAACCTGCTGCTCTTCTAAAGCCACATAAAGTACCTTTTTTTTCATTTAAAAGAAGACATAATAAAGCAATGCTTGCACTTGTCCATTTAATTAATTGTATCTTTCTTCAATCTTTTTACATAAAGGATTAAAATATAAAATTATCCCATATTCCATATCCCAAGTGTTCTGAAGGCATACAGTGGTGTCTGTGCATATGTAAGAGTGGTGACCAGTTCTCACATGTGCGCATAGGAAAAGCACACAAGCAAGTAATTTTGAAACCTCAAGACAAATAAAATAATGACTCGAAACACAATACTTCTCTGAGGTAAATATATCCATTCTGAGGCAGTCAGAAAGGATTTTAGAGCCTAGAAAGTGCACAAAGAGCATCACTCTACTATCAGTAAAAGTTGTCAATGACTCTTTGCACTTTATAATCCTGCCTGTCATTCACTTCAGTTCATCACAACCTCACAATGTTCTGCTAATTAATGAAGCTCTCTGCACTGCACAAGAATCTGAACTTGGCAAAAACTCTAAGTTTTGAGTGGTGCAGTGAGTGAATATTTGACA
Organism: Carassius auratus; assembly: GCF_003368295.1. Taxonomy (NCBI): domain Eukaryota; kingdom Metazoa; phylum Chordata; class Actinopteri; order Cypriniformes; family Cyprinidae; genus Carassius; species Carassius auratus. The sequence continues at coordinate 15,122,456 of NC_039254.1, forward strand.
CTCTTCAGAACGCAAATATACATGGGAGCGTTTGCCAAATATGTTTCACCAATATCAGATGGGGCCAGATATCTGTCTGCATGTGCATGTCTACAGTGTCAGTTGGGAATTTAAAGTGGGCCACTCAAAAAACAGTGTGATATGTGAGAGCCAAAGGTGTCCATTTCAATTTGTAAGACTGTAGCATTTGTGCTTTATAGGGGATGCTGTCATCCAACAGCTAAACCTCACTAATGAAAAAGAACACTGCTACAAATGTCAGAGATAAGGCTCACAATAACTCAGCTTTGTGTCTGCATCATGTAGACTTCCAGTCAAATGTTTGAAACAACTTTTAAACAAAAACATATGTTGTGATCACAAAGGATGCATTTATTTTGATCAGAAATACTGCAAAAGCAGCAATTATTTTAAATAATATTAAATATGTTTTATTTGAATATATTTTATAAAATGTAATTTACTCCTGTTTATAGAAATCTTTTGTAACTTCCCTAAAATACATTACAACTGTTCTTTTAAATAGAATAATATTTGACAATATTATTGTTTTTACTGTATTTTGGAAGTAAATATAGTATATATTTTTTTTTGCTATAAAGAGCCTTGTGTGGAATTTAAAGCTTCCATGAATATTAATATATATTATAATATATATATATATATATATATATATATATATATATATATATATATATATATATATATATATATATATATATATCCTTCATGGAGCCATAAATGCAAATGAAGAACCTTAATTTTTAAGAGTGAAGCACCATTTTTGCATCCCCAAAATATTATGTTCTTTTAAAAAGTCTTGATTTTGTTTTTGGAGTCTACTAGAAGAGGTTTTATTGTTTGAATGTCCAAACAGCGCTTATTGCTATAGAGAATAACTCCCTCAGACAGCAACTCTACACACTAAAGCAAGTTGAAAATGTAAAATAATAGGTCCTCTTTAAAAAGATTTAGTGTGAAGAAAATTTTATAAGATTTTTTTTTTCTTTTTTTTTTTCTCACTATAAAGAACCTTGTGTGGAGCTGAATATTTCCATGGATGTTAAAATTTGTTCTTCATGGAACCATGGACGCCAATAAAGAAATTTTATTTTTTAATATGTGTTTTATGTACTGTATTTGGGAAGTAAATATAGCCATGGTGAGCTGACATACTTCTTTTAAAAAACAAATATCTTAATTAATCCAAACTTTTCAAGACGTTTCAAATTACTTTCAAATATCCATCACTCACTTCAAGTTTTCTTTTCTGGTCTGAACTAAAACAATTTAAATCCCATTTTTTAAATTAGGAACAAGTAAAATGATTCTTTACTACTTTCTTTCCTTCATTGGTACAGAACAACTTCCCATTGTCACCATGCACGTTTGTTGCAGAAGTCTATAGCTATGATCTCTCCTGTCTGCTGCTGTTTTGAAAGCAGCAGGGTGACGTGTTGACGAAGAGCAGTCAAAGGAACCAGGGCTCAGCGTGATGTCAGATGTGTGGGAGTTGCTCGTGCTTCCAGAACACACTTCACCTCCGGCTTCCTGCCTCACCACCTCAGGCCCAACCTTGATTTTACCCGGGCGAGACCATAGAATCTTAGTTTAGCGTCACGTAAGGCAGAGGCCACGCTGAGAATCTAAAAATACATGCAACCAACATGAGGCATCATCTTGAGTATCGAGATGTCTTTGAAGAACAGAGAAATTGTTCATGATAGGCACCATGGTTAAGCAGATGAAAGCCACTACAAACTTCAAATGAAATCAAAGAGACGTTATTCAGTTAAAGTTTTGCCCCCAAAAAGCTACTTCCTCAGCATTTTAGAATGATTTCTGAAGGATCATGTCACTGGAGATATAATGCTAAAAATTGAGCATTGCCATCAAATATATCAAATAGAAAACAGATATTTTACATTGTAATAATGTTTTACAATATTACTGTTTCACTGTATTTTTGGTTAAGTGCAAACTTGGTGAGTATAAGACATTTATTTTGAAAAACATCTTAATTTTGATGAACTTCAAGTAGTATGAAATTATCATGAACTATATGTTTGCAGGTTCTTCATAGAAGCAGATTTGAGCTGATAATCATTATACAGTATTAAAATATATGCTTATGTTAATTTACATTATTATAAAGTTTCATGTATGGTTTCAAACGAACAAACATCATATTTTTGATTATATACATATGTTTTCAGAGGTATAATAGCCTGACATGTTTAAAGTAAAAAAATAAAAAAGAATTATGAAAAAAGAAAGGTTCTTATTACAACATCAGTAATGACGATTGGTAATGTACATGGTAATATTGATGAATTGGGACTGTGAATCCACACATATTCGTCACATGCTGATCCTGATGAAACTCTTTCAACCACACATACAGACATATTTGCTGTAATCCAAAACACCTCTTTTCCAGAAGTACTTGAAGTATCATTGTCAAGTGTGTTATTACACACTTGACAATGTGTGTAATTTCGAAATTGCATTCACAAAGAGCAATTTCTCGCCAATCAGTTTTTTACATTTATTATTATTATTATTATTATTATTATTATTATTTTTTTTATTTTTTTTTAAGCAGAGTATACCTACAACAATTGATATTTACTATATAATTTTTCAAGGCCTGGATATCCCATTTTTAAAATGACAGACTCTAAAAAAACCTTAGTTTTTAAGAGCGAAGCACCATTTTTGCATCTAAAAAATATTATGTTCTTTTATAAATAATAATAATAATAATAATAATAATAATAATAATAATAATAATATATATATATATATATATATATATATATATATATATATATATATATATATATACACATATATATACACATATATATAATTTTTTTTTTTTTTTTCTTAGTGTGAAGAGTAATTTAATAATCAGGTTTTTTTTTCTAAAATTTGTTCTTAATGGATTTTTTTAAATATGTGTTTTTATGTATCTTTTATGTACTTCTTTTTTTTTTTATTTTTTTTTATTTGTATAATCATTTATGGCTTATACTCACCCCACAGTTCTTTTCAGCACAACCTGTGGGCTTCCTGCCAGGTTCATAGGCACAATAAACTCCTCTGAGAATCCTTGACTATTTACTGAGAAAAATCCCAGAAATTTAATTTACAATCTGGGTATCATAATGTTGGGGGTGGGGATGTGTCACATTTTAAACTGTTCGATGACTTCCTGAAAATGAATTTTGTAGTGTTGTAGTGTAAATTCATAAACCCACCAGTATAATTAATTATCTATTGAGCAGCATTTGATTTACACCACAAGTTCAATGCAAAGTGCACAAACGCAGATATGAAAACGACTTCAGAATCCAGTGGGAACATGTTCATCTGATGAAGTACAGCTCAAATGGAGCCAGCTCTCATGATGCTGAGAACGAATGAGGTAGGGTCCAAGGAGACCCATCTTACCCCAGGGACACTTCATGGGAAGATAATTTGGTGACTGTCAGATCTCATTCATGTGGGCAGTGTTCTCTGACTGTGCTACTCTTCTGCTTTTGGGCACATGAAGCAAAGCTCACAGAAAAGCACACTGACAGTAATAGGTTTAAATTCAAAGGCCTGGTGATATGATTCTGACACATTGCACAATGCTGCTTGTGGGTGATTCACGTTCAAATCTGGTTTGTGTCATTTCTCAAACCTGCCTGCCTATTTTTGCCTTACCTCTCCAATATGCTCACAATAAAATGTATCTTTTTTTCTTGACAAAAGAGAAAAACAATAAGCTGTTCCATGATTCCAAGAACATGGCCCAGCAAATCCCACATGGAAAAAAAATATCTAAACATATATGTTTCAATATAGGTTTTGATGTAGGTTTTTAATATATGTGACATAGATAAAATTGGCCGTTTTCCTATATTATATGTACATATATGTACATATATGCACACATACATATACCCATATATGCATGTACAGTATATATGCACCTATATGTTCACCTATAATAGTAAAATTAAAATCCATAGCTGCTAGGCAACATAAATAAAAGTCCAAAATGTAGAAATGTACATTATTTATTTACTCAAGATCAATCAAATAGTACAAACAAAAATTATAGTTCAATAACAAAAAACAAAAAGACAAAAAACCTGCTAGGCAACATAAATAAAAGTCCCAAATATAGAAATGTGCATTATGTGTTTACAAGAACAATCAAATAGTACAAAAACAAAAATAAGACAAAAAACTGAACAGAAAAAAAAATTATCTTTATTATTCTTTGAAGTTCTGTCATAACACGCCTCATCATCCTCCTCCGCCGCCTCCTCATCTTCCTCTTCCTCTTCCTTCCTGCACTATCCAATGACGTTTGATTGGGTGTCCGAGATTTTTATTTTTCCTTTTTTTTTTTTTTTGGCACACAAATTTTTTAGCGGATAGGCATTTTCGTCCACACGGATCTAGCATTTTGGAAGAGTGAAACCGATGTTTTGAAACCGCGTCCAAAGGGGATATATTTGGAAAAACGCCGTCTTTGCGTTTCGTCTGGACGGCAAATACGTACATTTTCTGAAAATATAACGTCATCAGCCCGTGTCTCGCCCCTAGTCAAACACCACTACATCACGTAACAGCAACAAAAAGATGAACAAACACTGAACGATTGTATTTTTTATTAACTAACATTAACACGGATTAATAAATGTATTGTTCCTTGTTTGTTTGTGTACCACACGCAAGGTTTATCAGCAAATCCATGTCTTCTTCTCCATTTTAAGTGTATCTCTGTGGCAGAATTACAGCGCCACATGCTGGTCAGGCATGCATACTACATCGGTTTTGTGTGGACTCTGATTATTTCTTGAGACAAGGGAAAAAAATCGGGGTCCGTCTCCGTGTGGACGGGGCCGAAGAAGTAACGGGTACTGACGGTTATGGATAGAAATGTAGTGGAGTAAAGAGTACAATATTTGCCTCTCAAATTTACTTGAGTAAAGTCATGAGTACTCCCCCAAAAATTATACTCGAGTAAAGTACTCTGTTACTGTCCGGCTCTGTATATCCTGTTAATATATTGCCATCGTTAAAATCCATAACATGCCAATTACATGTGATACCAATTTCACGTGTTCGCACATACAGAAGTTCTTGCATAATTTTTTTTCGTTAATTCTTAGTTTTTGCCTTGATAATAGAAAAATATGAGCTAGGCATCATGTATGACAGTCAAAAATGAGATATGAGCTACAAAATGACCATATCCTGCCATTAGCTATATAGAAGACATATCTTGTATGAATAGGGCTTATATGTGGATATGAAGAAGCAATGCAGGTGACCTATATTTCCTGTATATGCACATATATGCACCTCAATTTTGCCTATATGTGGCATACATTATCATATATGTGCATATATGCAGCATATTTGTGCATATACACTGCATATAGGTTTCATATATGCGCATATATCCACATATAGGTTCTTTCCATGTGGGATAAGACAGTTTTGACCGAATGTGACTTCAGAAAAACAACAACAACAACAGTTGAACTAAATTTTAAATCTGGGAAGAGTAGACTTAAAAATGAAGGATCTACATAGACAAAATACCAGGGGGTCATTTCCCAAAAGCCTACATTGATCATATGAACATTGTCAACAATAGAGCTAAGGGCGTGTTTACAATTGGTATTAAGATGCATTTTGGTCGATTGGATCACAAGTGGACAATGCTAAATACAGGTGTAAATGAGGTTTGAAATGTTTTGAGGTCGTCCACTTTTGACCACTTTCAGAGGTAGTCAAAACCATTTGATCGGATTGCTTTCGTGGTGTTAGACACTGATGCGGTCGAATGTATTCGAGCAGCCACAAAAGAGCGCCTACTGACCTAATGGACATGTAATCATTGCGAGACTCACAAAGATGTGCACTTATTAGACAGGATTTAAACATTAACAGGCCGAATCAGAAGTATTATTTTCTGAGAACACAAAAAAGAAACAATGGATCCTCGTGGCTGGACATCCAGTGAGACCAGGTGCCTCATCTCTGTGTGGGCAGAAAACGAAGTACAGAGACAACTTGACGACTCCTACTGTAAACGCAATACCTCATTGAGATGAGATGATGAGTGCATGATGACTTTAGCCCTCCCACCTGTGTTTTGACGCCAACAGAGGGATCCGCCCATTTACCCTCCTCTTGATGTAATCAACACCGCAGGGGATAATCTGCTCATCTTAATATGAAAAACATAGGTTTCATAGACAATTGGATGAGCTTTTAGGGCAGACCTGACCTGTTGAAAAGAGATGGTCTTCATCCCTCCTGGGGTGTTGCCGCTCTTTTCTCTAGAAATATGGCACATAGTCTTAGAGTTTGTACTTGACTGACTGGGGCCCAGGTCAGGAAGCAGACAGACTGGCTAAACCGACCATCTGCTAGCTGCCTCACATGACGGAAGTCAGTTAATTCTCAGCACATAAACACTCTTTCACCTAAAAATCACTCTATGGAGAGTGTGTATGTTCCACGAACTAGAAAATACAAAAAAATTCCAAACCAATTTAAGAGTAACAATTTAATTGAGGTTCAACAAATAAAAAACAGATGCAATACAGATAAACAAATGATAAGGCTTAGCTTACTGATCATCAGGTCCCTTTCTACGAAAGCACTTTTTGTAAATTATATGATCACTGATCATAACCTAGATGTGCTCTGTTTGACAGAAACCTGGCTAAAATCTGATGATTACATTATTTTAAATGAGTCTACCCCCCAAGATTACTGTTATAAACATGAGCTGTTTCCAAAAGGTTAAGGGGGAGGTGTTGCTTCAATTTATAATAATGTTTTTGGTATTTCTCAGAGGGCAGGCTTCAAGTATAACTCATTTGAAGTAATGGTGCTTCATATAACATTATCCAGAGAAACAAGTGTTAATGATAAATCCCCTGTGATGCTTGTACTAGCTACTGTATACAGGCCACCATGGCACCATACAGACTTTATTAAAGAATTAGCTGATTTTATATCCAAGTTAGTGCTGGCTGCAGATTTTAATATCCATGTTGATAATGAAAAAGATGCATTGGGATCAACATTTATAGACATTCTGAACTCTATTGGGGTTTGATAATCATACTCTAGATTTCATATTGTCACATGGAATTGATGTTAATGGTTTGAAATTATGCAGTGAAGCGATGATATATCAGAGACCCATTATTTAGTTTTGTGCAAACTTCATATAGCTAAAACTGTAAATTTTACTTCTTGTTTAAAGTACGGTAGAACCATCACTTCTACCACAAAAGACTGCTTTGTGAGTAATCTTCCTGATGTATCCCATTTCCTTAGCTTATTCAGAACCTAAGAACAACTTGATTATGTAACAGGAGTATGGAGCATTTTAAATAATGTTGCTCCTTTACGCTTAAGGAAGATTAAGGAAAACAGTCTGACACCATGGTATAATGAGCACACTTGCACCCTAAAGAGAGCAGCCCAGAAAATGGAGTGCAGCTGGAGGAAACAAAACTAGATGTATTTCATATTGCTTGGTGGGAAAGTAACCTATCCTACAGAAAAGCATTAAAAACTGCTAGATCTGATTACTTTTTGTCTCTTTTAGAAGAAAACAAACATAACCCCAGGTATGTATTCAATACAGTGGCTAAATTAAAGGGGGGGTGAAATGCTATTTCATGCATACTGAGTTTTTTACACTGTTAAAGAGTTGGATTCCCATGCTAAACATGGACAAAGTTTCAAAAATTAAGTTGTACGTTTGAAGGAGTATTTTTGTTCCAAAAATACTCCTTCCGGTTTGTCACAAGTTTCGGAAAGTTTTTTTCGAGTATGGGTCTGTGTGACGTTAGATAGAGCAGAATTTCCTTATATGGGTCCCAAGGGCACTTCTCCCGGAAGATCGCGTGCTCCCGTAGAGCAGAGCAGAGCAGAGACATTCAGAACGAGAGAGCGAAATGCACTAAAGAAGTGTGTTTTTGGTTGCCAGGGCAAGACAACCCTGCACAGATTACCAAAAATTTGCATATAATTTATTTCTTAAGGATAATGCAGTCCCAACGAAAAAGGGTCACGATCGTGTGTTGGAACCGAAAACTAGCATTTCACCCCCCCCCCCCCACTTTAATGAAGAGTAAAGCATCAACAAGTGTTAACATTTCCCAAGAGCACAGCAGGCATTACTTTATGAACTAATTTACTTCTAAGATCGATACTATTACAGATACAATCATAGATCCTCTTCTGACTATTATTAATTCAAAATTCAAATTCAAAACCTTCAAACTGGCTGTTATTGAGCCTCTTATCAAAAAAAAAAAAAAAAAAAAAAAAAACATAACTTGACCCCAAAGAACTAGTTAATTACAGAACGATCTCGAATCTCCCTTTTCTGTCCAAGATACTAGAAAAGGTAGTATTTTCACAATTATATTCCTTTTAGGGAAATTATATTCCTTTTTAGGGAAAAAGGGTATCTGTGAGGATTTCCAGTCGGGATTTTGACCGTATCACAGTACTGATACTGCTCTAAATAGACTTACAAATTACCTGCTCTTATCATCTGATCGTGGTTGTATCTCTCTATTAGTCCTATTGGATCTTAGTGCTGCGTTCGCCCCTATTGACCACAACATTCCTTTGCATAGACTAGAAAACTTTATGGGCATTAATGGAAGTGCATATGCATATGGTTTAAATCGTACTTATATGACCACCTTCAATTCATAGCAGTGAATGAAGAGGTATCATATTGATCACAAGTGTAGTATGGAGTACTTCAAGGGTCAGTACTAGGGCAGTTACTCTTCATGCTTTACATGTTACCCTTGGGAGATATCATCAGGAAACACAGTGTTACCTTTCACTGTTATGCTGATGATATTCAGCTCTATATTTCTTCGTGGCCCAGCAAAACATACACATTTGAAAAAGTAGCGGAATGCATAGTCGATATAAAAATTTATTGGGTTGTTGTTCTGCATGGTTAATAAACAAACTCCAGCTGGTCCAGCTGGCATATTAGCCCGGTTCTGTCAACACTGCACTGGCTACCTATTAAACATTGTATAGATTTTAAAACCTTGCTTATTACTTCTAAAGCCCTGAATGGTTAACACCTTAGTATTTGAATGAGCTTTTGTTACATTATAGTCCCCCACGTTCGCTGCATTCTCAAAACTCAGGCAATTTGATAATACCTAGAATATCAAAATCAACTATGGGTGGCAGATCCTTTTCCTATTTAGCGCCTAAACTCTGGAAAACCTACCTAACATTGTTCGGAAGGCAGACACGCTCTTGCAGATTAAATCTAGATTAAAGACCCATCTCTTTAACCTGGCTTAGACATAAAACACCTCTAATATACAAATCCGTTAGAGGATTTTTAGGCTGCATTAATAAGGTAAATGGGAAACGGGAAAACATCCCATAACACCCAATGTACTTGCTACATCGTTAGAAGAATGGCATCTACGCTAATATTAGTCTGTTTCTGTCTTATTCTGAGGTCACCGTAGCCACCAGATCGAGTCTGTATCCAGATCAGATGGTCACTGCAGTCACCCGGATCCAGTATGTATCCAGCCCAGATGGTGGATCAGCACCTCTACAGCCCTGAAAGACAGCGGAGACCAGGACAACTAGATGTGCTCCAGATACAGATCCCCTGTAAAGACCTTGTATGAGATGACCACAGGGACAAGACCACTCGAAACAGATGAATCTTTCGCATAATCTGCCTTTGCTGCAGCCTGGAACTGAACTTCTGGTTTTGTCTGGCCAAAGGACAACTGGCCCCCTGACTGAACCTGGTTTCTCCCAAGGATTTCAAGGAGTTTTGGTTCCTTGCCGCTGTCGCCTCTGGCTTGCTTAGGTGGGGACACTTCCTTTACAGCGATATCGTTGACTTGATTGCAAATAATTGCACAGATAGTATTTAAACTGAACTAAGCTGTATGATTAAATCACCGAATTCAATGAGGAACTGCCTTTAACTTTCATTTTACATTATTGACACACTGTTTTCCTAATTAATGTTGTTCAGTTGCTTTGACACAATCTGACACAATCTCACTGAAATTGAGCATCGCGTTAGTTGAGTCAGGCCACGTTAGTCACGCTTGCATCAGCTGACAGTCAGCTGTTCCTGATTTGTACCAATCCAGTCTTGACACCTTTTACCTGCGGTCTATTTAAATTCCCATTCTTCAGCGTCTCTTCCATCGCATCGCTGCTTGCAATTAACTCCCTCCTACAAACCCAACTCCACCAACTGAACCTCATCTGAATCCAAGTCATCTGATGGAGGAGTAACTTAGCGATCATTTTTTCTTTGTTTTTGTTTGTTTGTCCCCCCCCCCCCACTATTTTTCATATATGTGTGAATGTGTTTTGTGGGGAATGTGTCTGTATCGGCATGATTACCATCTGTTTGAGTGCAAATCAGCATGATATTACTGTGTTATCACAGCTATCAATGTGAATGCTGTCTATTTGAATAGAGTGTGATTATTGACTTTATGGTGCATTTGTGTGATAACCATCTCTATAACTGGCCATCAGCACGTCATCACGTAATAAGTGACTATATGAGCAGAAATCATTGTAAATACTGAATGTCTAGCAATCTCATGATGTACTATAATTGGCATACATTAAATCTTTTTTATTTATCTTATTTATTTTTATTATGGTTAGTTAGTTTCATTAGTCTATTGTTTCATTATTGAAAAACTATGCAGTGGTATGTTTAATGACGAAAATAGTTTGTATAACCCTTCAATACAGTTGGTAAATGTTTTTTATATAATCTCAGAAAAATGGTTGCAGGAATCACATTTTTCATGGTATCTTCTTCAGATTTGAAGTAGAAACTCATGAGACATGTGACTTTCAACCCATTCCTTTCCTAGATTGCTCCAGAACTGATTTAATATATTTATAGATCAAATAAAAAAATAAACAGTGTGGTACAATTTTTTCAAGGCACTTCAGTGTCTATAACTTTTAATATTTTTAAGCATTATCAGCTCTGATTTATCAGAAGTAAAGCCTAAAGGGTCTTCTTTCCAAAGACATCAAAATTATGTGTGTAACACACTGAAGTAAGGAACTGTTGCAATTTTAAGTTCGGTAGGGCACTTTCAGCTGTGAGTCCCATAATGTGGGGTCTGGTCAACAGGTTAAAGCGCTATATAAATAAAGGGGACTTGACTTGACTTAACATTCCTTGGGGCAGACAGCAAATTTTGCCTCAAACAGCTTTTTGTTCATTAGAAACCCAGATGCTTCATCAGGTAAACAGAACAATATATTTTCCTCTGTACTGTTAATTGCGGTTAAAATAATTAATTAGTGACTTTATTTCTTCCTCTGAAGCCATATTTTGAAGAATGCTGACATTTCTCCTTCCAGTAAAATGAAACTCTATAGTGACCAGTGCTAGCCAACCTAGAAGATTTAAAACAGAACCAAGTCATACATATTGTATTTCACCTTCTGCCCAGTTCAGGTTGGGTTATCTCAGCCAATTTAAAGTATGTGTTTAATATGACAATGGGGTGATTCAAAGTCTAATTTTCTAACAAAACCCAAAAACTGAACACACACAAAATCCTCTTATTGACCTTTATATTGGAAAATACAGATCAATATGATGGCAGGTTTGACAGCAATGAAAACCAAACCCCACTGGTTCTTGAATTTCCTTACTGATTGTGACAATAAATACATGATTTTAACATGCTATAGCATTTTCAGTGGATAAAAACTCAAATTTTGGGTATATTTAGAGCTCTGTAACAGCCATTCACAAGCTAGACCTCTTCATCTGGACAGGCTGTACACTCTAAAAAACGCTGGGTTGTTTTTTCAACCCAACTGCTGGGTTGAGGCCGTTGGATAGGACTTTGGGATGTTTTAACCCAAGTTTGGGTTGAAAATAAGGTTTAAAAAAAATTTTTCCTCTGGGTTGAGGACGCGGACGTGAAGGAGAGCACGCACGTCACGTCAAGATCGTACGTCTCCAGTGCGAGCAGCCGCCATTTTCTCAGCGTGATAGAAGCGAGAAGCGAGTGAAAGACTATGGTAAGTAAATATTCAAAATGTAAAGTTATCTTTTATTGTTTACCCGGTTGTATGAAAGGCGGAAACAAAGGAGCTTAACGTTATATATATATATATATATATATTTTTTAAAATAAAACGGACGCGGTTTTCGCCTCAGACACGGAGGTCTTAACTGCCTCATGTAACGGTACTGAACGGAGGATGTACTTTTAATCTAACGTCTGTGAATGTATTTTGTCATATTTACACAAGGTTTTACATTATCTGTACTTTTTGAGGCGTTAACAGACGGTTATGGTCATGTGAATTTGTCTTTTTTTTCGCGGTTAAACTGAATGCATGTTTGTCTCCTAAAGGAAACGGCATTGTGTAGTAAAGACTAGCATAATTATTTTGAGGCTGTTGAAGTGGTAACTGTTAAAAGTATGTTTTACATGTAATATTTCAGACTTGTCCAGCTCCTGTCTTCATTGTCCTCGCGCTGAGAGTTAAAGACACAGAAGCTGTTTGTGTGAGGAGTCACAGACCTGTGTGAGGATGAGGAGGAGGTGTTCTTCTGAAGAGAGGGACAGACGGTTTAAGGAGAGTAAACTTCAGAATAACATCAAGTTATCTTTATTTTTACCAAGACTAAAATAATGTTGTTTTTTTAGATGTTGCAATCCAGAGACAAGATAACTTCATTCTTTTGAGACTGATGTAAGTTATTATTACTTTTTTTTTATTTAGAAAATTAATGTTTATGTTGTGTCCTGCCTGTTAACTTCATATTTTGATGCAAAAACAGTGTGATTTTATATATATATATATATATATATATGTCTGTGTGTGTGTATATATATGTATGTATATGTTAATATTTTATTGAAACCATTGATGTCCCTCTTTGCAGAACTCAAACTAACTGGAGTTAAGGACACACAAGTCTGCTTGTGTGAGGAGGTGGTTTTCTCAGCTTCTTTGGAAGAGAGGGAAAGATCGTTTAAGGCAAGTAAACTTCATAATTTCATGTTATCAGTTGTTGTTGTGTTTTACTAAGAGTAAAATAATATTTGTTTTTGTAGATGTTAAAAGCAAGAGACATGGGAGAGCATCATTCCTTTGAGATTTTATGTAAGTTATTTTTAGAAAATGTTTCTGTTGTCTCCTGCCAGTTTACTTCACATTTTGATGCAACAACAGTGTGATTACGTGCTCATTTCATTAAGACCATTGATGTCTGTGTTTTTTATTGCAGAAATCAAACCAACTTTGGAGTTGTCTGATTTGGAGAGTCACCATTCTTGGTCTTCGCTCTTAGAGGTAACGTTCACACAAAAAATAATTTACTTGCCCTCAAGTCATTCCAAACCTATAAGACTTTTGTCTGTCTTTACAACATAAATTAATATATTTTTAGTTTTCTCATAATATTTGTTAATCCATTTATAGTTTAGATAATCAGTATTTTCAAGCTTCATAAATATAGAGTTATTGTAGAAGTAAATTCTGATATTTATATATGAATACATCTTAAATTATATGATAGCAAACATGTATGTTCAAAATAAAATACTGGTCTCCCAGACCAGCAATGGAGGACACAAAAAGAGAATATTAAATATTCATATTTTTTCCAAAAAATGAGCAGAGTTTGTATGAGTCTGGAAAAACATGAGGAGAGTAAATTATAAACATTTTAATTATTTGGTGAACTAACGGTTTGAAGAGCAGCCCTCCACGTACATGAACATTTGTGAGGTATGTGAATGTCATGTCTGTTTTAATGTTTCAAAGAAGCTTTCTGAAAGCAATATTTATTCAAACAATATCGCATGTCCTCACACTAGTGCTGCCATTATAGACTTCATGAGAGCTGTGATAGACAGACATTAAACAACCACACAAAGTGTTGAAACTTTAAAACCGATTATTTACCTATCCTTACGGATGTGAATACACCTCTACCTGAAAATCGATAGTTTAATTAAATGTTTAATTTTTTCAAATGTGTTTCTCTTAGGCCACTGATGAAGAGCAGGTGGTGACTGGGATGAATGCTGGTCAGAGAGGAGAATCTTCTTTCCCCTGAACTGATGCAGCGGTGGTTTTAAAGGAGGACGCTGCCCTGGATGATGTAGAAGATGTCAGATGCTGTGCTGATGGGGTTTCTTCATGACTACATCAGTTATGCTAAAGAGATCATGAAAATTGACCGTGATGCATGATCTGTATTCATGGACTATGAAACAAACTGTAAGTGTATAATTTGTTAAAAAAAAAAAAGTTAAATGCTTTTTCTGTGTTGTTTAGTAGAAGAGTTTACACTGTCATTCATACACCTGCTCACATTCTTTCACACACACACACACACACACACACACACGCGTCTGTTAATTGTTATAATATCAAAGTTAATGTTGTGATTTATTTGTGTACTGTCATGCCAGAATAGTTGGAAAAAAACCTAATTCAGTTATATTCATCAAATGTTCAATGCTTTGTTTATGAACTCTGTAGCTGTTAATGCCATCCTTTTCTGCATTTCTTCTAACATGTTACTTTTTGACTTTTCTCTTGTTTTTAATAAATATTTTCCTTTTGATAATTATTATTTGTGTGTAAAAGTGATATTTAAAATGAACAACATTTGTAGGTTTAATGCCTAGCTCAATTTGGGTTAATTTTAACGTAGAAATGCATTGTTTCCCCACATGGCTGCACTCTGCGAGTTTATTTTCTGCCAGCAGGAGGCGCTAAGAGCGGGAGAGGTAGGTTTCTCCGGTAATGGCTGCAGAGCGGTGCTGAGCTCACAAACGCTGCCTTATCAAGCACATGCGAAATGATATCGAACATTTTCTAAATACAGTAGTTTTCCTTCTGAAATACAGTGATAAAAAACACCCGCTCTGGTTTTTGAAACCCTGCAATATAGTCATTTTAAACCATAAAAAATGGCAACCCAGCAGGCTGGGTTAAATATGATAACCCAACTGGTTGGGTTAAAACAACCCAGCGCTGGGTTCGTCCCTTTTTGACCCAGCGCTGGGTTGTCAAAATAACCCAAATTGGGTTGTTTTCAACCCAGCAGTTTTTAGAGTGTAGGGTAGTCAGACATCAGGACTTCCCTTTGGTCTTGTGGAGCGCTGCCTTGCATTTGGCAATGAAAAGTTAATTCTTTGGCTTTGAAATAGCTTTCAACAGTGCCAGAGCTCCAGCCTTGCTGAAAAATTAGCTGTGGGCCAAAGTGTCTTCCCAATAAGTGATCAAGAATGTTACAAGTTAATAAAAAAATAAAACAAGTACTTATATAAGGCACAGCAGCAAAAGATAAAACATTTTCTAAGGGTCACATTATAGATTATGACTTTTTTTGCAACAAAAAAAAAGACAAAGTACTAATATGAGCCCTATTCAGACAGAAATAGTTTCTCATGGGGACATCTTTAATAATACATTTGCATGGCTCAGTGATTAAAAGTCATGTATTTGTTCTATTCATGATAGATGAGTGAGTTCTGTGATCTTCCGAACCCAGGAATGCACTGATCAAATGTTCAGTCAGATGTTTAGATGTAAACAAAATGTCTGTTATTGTTAGTGCATAAAATTATTGACTCAAAAGAAAACATACACACTGAATCATTGAATGAGCCACTTTTAAAACCAATCCAAAGCAGTTTCATGTTGATGACATTGTAAACATTGACCCAGCTACTTGTTCAGCTAGTAAAATGATTAGTTGTGCAAGCACTAATTTATATAAATGCATATCATACATTTCTAAAATATGTAATGCCTATTATAAAAGGTTTGATTTTATTTTCTTTTAATTTATTTTAGCTGTTGTGGAGCAGTGACTTCAAAGCTTGAACCTGTTTGGAAATTTGTCTTGGCAGTGGCCAGTAAGGACGTTCAAAATTACTTAGGAATGATCCCTTCTTATAAATTCACAGATGTGGATTCAGATTCATGCAATTAACTGAACACACAACCTTGGGGTTTGTCAAAAAAAAAAAGGGAAAAAGATTTTTACAGGGGAGATGGGAGAAAAACGCAGACGTTTTGGATCTGAATGGCAATGAAATCACAGAATAGCCTCTGTAAATGTTAAAATTACCTTATGTGGCCAAAAGTTCAGATAAAGTATGTATGTTTTATTAATGCTATCAATCAATCAATCAATCACCTTTATTTATATAGTGCTTTAAATATGACCCTATGACCCTATTTAATGTGCAGTAATATTTTTTATTTCATATTAGATTCCAAAATGTCACCATATCACACAGCTTAGTTTGTGAAGTCTGTTACACCCAAAGCCTTTCTTTCAGTCTCTTTACTAGCAAATAAGAAATCATTTAACCCAAATTTTAACCACAAAAACATTGAGATGGTTATGACATTTTATGTACTCGGCACAAATGCACCCCCTGCCCTAGGGCTAAAAGGATTTTGGCCTCATTAAGATGGTACTGTCAGTTACAGAAACACAGAAGGAGGTGCCAGCCTTGGAGAAGTTTGAAGATGTTTTCAAAGGAATTGGACTGTTTCCGAGTGAGTGTACCATAAACTTTGACCCACATGCAACCCCAGTAGTTCATCCACAGTAGTTCATCCACCCAGACACATTCCTCTTGCATTACACAGCCTTCTTAAAGGGTTAGTTCACTCAATAATCAAAATTATGTCATTAATAAATCACCCTCATGTCGTTCCAAACCAGTGAGACCTCCATTTATCTTCGGAACACAGTTTAATATATTTTAGATTTAGTCCGAGAGCTCTGTCCCTCCATTGAAACTGTGAGTACAGTCTACTTTACATGTCCAGAAAGGTAAGAAAAACATAATCAAAGTAGTCCATGTGACATCAGAGGGTCAGTTAGAATTTTTTGAAGCATCGAAAATACATTTTGGTCCGAAAATAGCAAAAACTACAACTTTATTCAGCATTGTCTTCTCTTTTGGTGAACTGGTTCAAAAAGATCCGGTTACATCGAATTCGTTCGCGAACCGAATATCACAAACTGCTTTGTTTTAAACACTCTCACAACAGACACGGAAGAGAGGAAAATGCTGAATTTGCTTTTTTTTGGACCAGTGTATTTTCATATGTATAATATGATCATTGGGTGAACTAACCATTTAAAGAGGAGCTTGAGAGCATGGAAATAAAGAATATTATTGTTAAAGTCATAAAGCCAACCGAATTTGTTATATCCATGGTTGTAGCAGAAAAACCACGCACAGGTCAGCTGAGGGTGTGCCTGGATCCAAGGGACCTTGACAAGGCCATTAAGTGACCTCACTACCTTCTACCCACTCTTGAAGATATAAAATCCACACTCGCTGGTGCCCGATATTTTAGCATTCTAGATGACAGATCGGGTTATTGGGCCATTAAGCTCACTGAGGAGTCATCAGGACTATGAACTTTCAACACGGTCTTTGTGTTGAAAGTTCATAGTCAACTTTTGACTATGAACTTTTCTTATGCCTCCCCTTCTGACTGATTTCAGCCCAAGATGAGTTCCAGTAAAAAAAATTATGAAACATATGAAGCTTTGAATAGGGTCATGGCCATAGTCAACGACATTCTCATTTATGGAAAGACCAAAGCAGAACATGGTGAAAACCTCCATGCCATGCTCAGGTGCACTGCACAAGATCCTGAGCCCTATGCATAGGCAGTCCTAATGTCCCCCCCTGAAAATATATATTCCAGACTTTTCAAGGGCCCTCTCTTCCTTTGGGGCCCTGGTAATCAGTACTGGTTTCACCCCCAGTCCAACGCCCCTGGCCATGCTTCAGTGTTCAATAGAAAGATGAGTTAAGCTTAATCCAGAAGAAAGCGCAATCTGTGCTACAGAAGTGAGATATTTTGGGCATCTTCTTACTGCAGAAGGGGTAAAACCAGACCCAGCCAAAGTCACTGCTGTGAGAGACTAAAGACAAAGGAGAACTCGAGACAGAGCTATGTATGATCAATTACCTCTCCAAATTTGCACCTGGCCTTTCCGATGTTAAGGCACCATTGTGATAGCTTCTTAAGAAGTCAAGTGAGTTTGTTTGGGATTTCCAACATGACAAAGCTTTCAAGAAGATGAAAGAGCTACTCACATGTGAACCAGGCCCAGTCTTAGCCTATTTTGATCCTCGCAAAGAGTTCAGATTACAGGATGATGCTTCCAAGTATGGGTTTGGGGCAGTACTGATGCAGAATGGAAGACCTATCGCATACTCATCAAAGTCACTTTCTGAGAGCGAAATCAATTATGTTCAGATAGAGAAAGAACTCTTTACTATACTGTTTGGCTGTAAGCGTTTCCATCAATACATCTATGGCCACCAAGGTGTTGTTGAGAGTGACCTCAAGCCCCTTGAGTCAATAATGCAGAAGCCTCTGGCATCAGTTCATATATATATATATATATATATATATATATATATATATATATATATATATATAATCATCATAAAGAAAACACAACAATTATTACATAATAGTCAGAACATGGTGCTAATATGACTACAATATGCTTTTATTCTGATGCTTCACTTGTTGAAAACATATTGAAAACTGAATTGTGAATAAGAGCAAATTACAACTTTCGCAAATGTATATTCCCAGTGAATGCATGAGCTGATATTATGCTGGATAATAGTACAGTGATCAGTATGTAATCACAGTTAACTCCATCCATGTCTCTTCACACTACAGGAATAAACTCTTCTTGCCAGTTACATATTTTAGTTTCAGTAATGATCACTTAACATGAGCACCAAGATTTGCTATTTTTCAGCAGTCATGCAGTCTAGCATGTTACAACTAAAATGTAAATGGTACAGTTAACTGATCTGAACTATATACTGAACGGCCTTTACAGCAAAAGTTTATATCACTACACCTTTATTGAACAATATCTAGAGACACCAGACTTGGCTTGTTATTTTCTGATTGACCAACTGTAGCACATAGCGGTACAATAATAATGCATGTGTCCATGGCAACACTGACTGTATTGTATTATATTGTATAATTACAAAGAAATGGCAAAAAACATAATGAATTAAACATGCAATTATGAGGGAGAAAGACTTTACCCACCCTCAGTCAATCCAAGATGCAGATGAGTTAAATTAAGAATTACATCAATTGTCAACAATGGATCCCCTGCAGTGAATGGGTGCTGTCAGAATGAGAGTCCAAACAGCTGATAAAAGCACCACAATAATCCACAAGTAATCAGTGTGACTCCAGTCCACCACTTGATGTCTTGAGAAGTGAAAAAAAGATAAAAGTGTAACTTTATATCGCACACATTTGACATTATCAGAATGACCTTTTTTTCATTTTTACTTTGTCATCATGTCATTTTTTTATTTCACCTTGCATTATTAAGGCAATTTTCAATATGAGTACAGCAGATCCAAATAGTTCACAGGCTTCTGTACAATATACTACAGGCAATATAATGACGTGTGAAATTCAAATTTGGCTCCATGTGTTTCTCAGCTCTCTCGTATTCCTGTCGAGTGTGATCATATCAAGATAGCTGAATGTTTAAAATAAATGAGCATCATGTCATACAGCCCCAGGCCTGGCTGACGGTTACCCATCTCAGGCCTATCTTACCCAACAGCATTTGGTTCTAACAAGCGCTTGTCCTCCTCATACAAGGGCTAACTGACCTACAATACTCCAGGTCAGAGGGTGGTAAAAACTGATCACAAACGATAGGGGGTTGCATCTCAATTCCAGGATAAACTCCTGTCTGCGGAGAGGGCATGGACCATACATGATGGAGCAGAATGAGATAGGGTAAGAAGAAATCTTCCACTGACCTGAGTGAAAAATTAAGATATTCTCTTTGACAAAGTAGCAGTGTCTTGGGGAAAGAATGAAAAATGTATCACACTCCCTTTTCCTTGTCTTTTTTTTTGTGTGTGATTTTATTTTTATTTTGAGCTGTTTGAGACCATAGGAAAAATGCCTGATGGTCAAACAGATTGTCTGATCATATTAAAATGGCTTTATAAATAATGTAAAAAAATATATCCAAATAATTTAACTTGATTAAAATGCTTAACACACTTTCACAAAAACATGTAAACTGACGTAATACTTCTCAATCTGGCAAAAATGCACTGTTGAGATCTCACTTGGGTAATTATTTCTGCTGCAATGATGATGTGTTTTTATAGACCAACCAAGCTACGATCACACTGGCTCTCTCGACAAAAAACTAACAGGATTTTTCCATTGGCTTTTGGATTACTGCAGAAATTAGCTCTGTGATCAATACAAGTTTATGATTCTTACAAGTTTGGTTCATCATGATAATCCTCACAAATGAGCACAAACTTTATGAATTTTAAAGCCTGAATACAACTGGCAGAAGTAATAAGCTATGGTTGTATGTCACCACAGTTTCCGACAAGATCATTAAACCATTATGCTGCCTCAGAAGTCTGTCTGAAATCAGTTTTGTGAGGTACCTTTGTAAGCAAATACAGCAAGGCATCAAGTCAGCTGCCTAAGCTTTAATTTTTGTTTGCAATATCCTGAAAACTGTCAGCAAGTGAAAATCAAGTCACAAGTTGCAACATAGTGGAGACAATTTGCAACACAATGGAGACAAGCCCCAACACAACGGAAAACAAATCACAATACAGCGGAAACCAGTCACAACACAATGGAAGCAAGAAGGGCTGCACAATAAATTGCATGCGGTATTTGATGCGCATCTTGTCAGTAAAGCCGGTTCTGTAATCAGCGGTAAATCTCCATCACATGCGTGCTTTTACATGGAGCAGCATTTACTACACAGAGCCGTTGTTCACTGACAAGCTGCGAAAAACATGCACAAAATATGATCGTGGCTTTTCTTCAACAAGGTTGCATTAAATTGATTTAAGTGAAAGGAAAGATATTAATACTTATTACAAAGTAATTATATTTCAAATAAAGGCTGTTCTTTAACTGAGAACCACTATTTTAGTGTCATATTTCATAATATTACTTTTTTACCTATGTTTTTGATCAAATAATTGCAGCCTTCTTTCAAATAAATAAAGAAATAAAAAGCCTTTATTATTTAAAACTTTTGATCATGTTCTCAAGGATTCAAAGAGTGAAGGACTGGCTCAGGACATTCCACAGTATCTGCTGAGGGGATGGAGAAGCTCGACAGGGGCTACATTATGGACACTCTGGTGTAGTTTTAGCAAGCCAACACTAAATGGGGCCTATCAGAATACCAACTTCATACAAAGGCTATACAATCTAGCGAATGTTTTGGAGGTCGCCCAGCCCACAGCTCTACAAATATTAGTCAGTGAGGCGCCATGAGCTAGTGCCCAGGAGAATGAACCCCTCCTAGTAGAGTGTGCTGCAACCTGAACGGGCAGGGCACACCCTGTGCCTGATAAGCTAGGGGGATGGCATCCACAATCCAGTGGGCCATCCTCTGCTTAGAGACAGCCTTCCCCTTCTGTTGGCCTACATAACAGACAAAGAGCTGGTCTGAGGTCCTAATGCTTTGTGTCGAGTCAACGTAGCATCTCAGTGAACCGACGGGACAGAGCAAAGCTAGGGCTGGGCCTGCCTCTTCTGGGGGCAGTTCTTGCAGGCTCAACACCTGATCCCTGAAGGGAGTAGTGGGAACCGTGGGCACATAGCTGGGCCGGGGCCTCAGGATTACCTGGGAGTCAGGCGGCCCAAACTCTAGGCATGAATTGTTCACTGAAAATGCATACAGGTCCCTTACCCTCTCAATGGAGGTCAGTGCAAGCAGGAGCAGAGTTTTCAATGAACAAAACTTTAGCTCGACTGAGTGCAAAGGCTCAAATTCAAGCACTAGAAAAAGGTCCCAAGAGGGTATGGAGGGGGGCCAGGAAGGATTTATCCTTCAGTCCCCCTAACGAACCTGATGACCAGGTCATGCTTATATACCGACTTCCCTTCTACTGGGTCTTGGTTAGCAGCGATCGCAGAGACATAGACTTTAAGGGTGGAGAGAGACAGCCTTCGCTCCAGCCCTTGCTGCAAAAAAGAAAGCAAAACCTCGATCAGGCATCTCCAGAGGTCTTCTTTATGAGAAGAACACCACTCAAGGAATAGGTTCCACTTCAAGGCACAAGCTTTTCTTGTAGACGGTGCTCTCGCTGAAGTGATGGTGTCCACTACCTCTTGGGGTAGGTCACCAAGAACCTCTGCGTCCCATCCAGGGATCAGACATGAAGTTTCCATAGATGTCTGGACACAGGTGCCACAGGGTACCCTGTCTCTGAGTCAGCAGACCCTTCCTCAGAGGAATATGCCAGGCAGTGGCTGTCACAATGAGCACTAGTTTGGGGTACCAGGTCCGAGTAGGACAATACGGCACTACAAGTAAGACCTGCTCCTCATCCTCCATGACCTTCCATGACATCTGTATGAGAAGGCTCACTGGGGGAAATGGCCAGCTGTGTGCCAGTATGTCCATAACATGTGTTTCCTTAGTCAGGGAGTAGAACAACTTGCAGTGAGTGGTCTATGGAGAGACAAACAGGTCTACCTGAGTGGCCACGAAAGTTCTCCAAATCAGCTGGAATCTCTGAGGATGGAGTCGCAACTTTCCCAGGAGTGTAGCTCATCGGGCATACGGTTGAGCAGGCATGGAATGTGAATGGCAAGAAGTGACCTCAGAACCTTCTGACTCCAAAGGAGGAGGTGGCGGGTGAGTTCTGACATGCAACAGTAGAGCGGACCACCTTGTCAGTAGATGTATGCATTGGTCACTGTGTTGTCCATTTCTGACCAGCATTTGCTTGCCTCGTAAGTTCACCTTGAGAGGGTTCAAGGCAAGGCACCCTTTTAACAACTCTAGGTCCAGGTCCCTGTGCTCGCACTACTGATCCCAAGACTATGCTAGTAGAAGGAACAAACGCCACCTCCATGACTTTCGTGAAGACATGGGGAGATAGGGACAGTCCAAAGATCAAGACCTTGTACATATATGCCTGTCCTTCGAATGCAAACCGCAGAAATGGTCACGGTCACTGCAAACCAATCTTGGGGAAAAATGCGTTTCTGCATCAACACCTTGAATGGTAACCGGTGAAGGCCTGGGTTCAGGACACTCACGTCCAAGATTGGTTGTAACCCACTGCCTTTCGTGGGTATAAAGAAGTAGGAGCTGTAAAACCCCATCCGCATATCAGCTGGAGGGACCGGCTCTATCACATCCTGAATCCTGAATAAAAATTACTCTCATGGAGCGGATGGCACTGAACTTGGGGGGATGCCAGGTGAACTGAATCACATAGCTGAGGCAGATGGTCTGCAGAAGCCAGCGAGATGGCCGGTTAACTCTAGCCAAGCACTCAGATACTGTGCAAGCATGATCAATGGAGCCACCACTATACTTTTAAAATTCTACTTTTAGTGTTTTAAATCATTAAATGGTCTTGCCCCTACTTATCTTTCTGAATTATTGACTGAACACCCACCTCTCTTGTCTCTCCGGTCGCCCAACCAGAGATTATTATACATCCCTAAGTCGAGGCTGAAATGTAGGGGTGACCGCGTCTATGGAGAGACAAACAGGTCTCGGTAGCTGCCCCTAGATTGTGGAATGCAATACCCCTTTGTATTAGATCTGCACCTTCACCATCTGTCTTTAAATCTATGTTGAAAACATACAATTTTGATTTAGCGTTTTAAAACTGAGAATTTTCTAATGCATTGTTTTATAGTATTATTATGTTTTGTCTTATTGAATTTTTTTTATTGTTGTTGTTTAGCACATTGGTCAACAAGTGGTTATGTTTAATTGTACTATATAAATAAAATTGACATTGACATTGACCATACCCACAGTGGGGCAGTGAAGTGGAACACAGAGACCAAACTCGGACGGCTTGTGAGGAGACTGAAGAGGGGTCTGAGTGTGTGGTGCAATGCTTATCTGGTTCCACAGATTGGTAGAGGGTGCATGAATAGGGCCTTTGTTGTCACTCTCGAACTGCCTGCTGCTGCTAGTTGGTGAAGGAGGAGGATGAGTGAGTAATGGGCCATCCGTGAATCTCCTTTGGATACAGAAACCACTCTCACATCAAGATTTTTCAGATTCTCCACCTGGCACTCCTCTGGGGGAGGGAGAGGTGCCTTCACCATCCCCCACAGAGCAGCATTGACGAGTTTGACGAGGTCCAGGATGGGTAGGGTGGCCTGCCTACATCCAGCTGCTTGCTGAAGTCTGCCATGGATGTGGTGTGGGAATGCGGGTGGATGCAGGGGGCCACCCTCAGAGACTAGCAGGCTGGGGTGCTACAGCTGGTGGCCGGGTGGAGGCAGCAGCTGCCCACCGGGGCAGGGTGTAATGAACCGCCTCAGTCTGCTTCTCTGCAGCTGAGAGCTTCTGTCCTAGGCTCTTGTCTGCATCACCGAAGAGGCCGGTCTGGGACACCCGGGGCATTAAGGAACTGAACTTTGTCTGCGTCCCTCATATCGATCAGGCACAGCCATTACCATCACCTGGCGCCAGGTAACGACCACATCCAGAAAAGGCTATCCGTTGTCTTTACAAATACCCACCCATGTGAGCTCTTTAAGAGGAATCACTCTTTCAGGAAAATGCTCTTTTAGTGCTGAGGCGCACAGGGGAATGTCACTTGCAGCACAACAGGGGGTAGTGCAACCTGAAGTGCGCAACCCACTCGACACAGGAATGACCACCACTGAAGTGTCATGTCGCAAATGCCAAAAGCTTCCAAGAGCGAGTTGAACTCATAGCTCACTTAAGAGATTGGATGGAGCAGAACGGTGTTGTTGCTCGGCTGCCAAGCAAAAAGCTGGTATGCATTGCACCTAATGCCTTTTTATGCTCACGTTGTGATCAGCTGCAGCTGGATGAATGCTAATATGCATTCGCTCATTTAGTTTACACTCAAAGTAAATTAGTCTCTCGAAGCGAGATACCAGTTTGTCGGTCACCGATGTGACATAGAGAGTGACCGACTGAAAGGGAACAATATTTTATACATTTTTAAGCATTTTTTTTAGACATGTGAAATTATGTAAGAAAGCCTATAAAGATATGTTAAATCTCATGTCTGCTGAAAAATGTTACGTTAATGTTTATATGTACATTGTGACAAATAATTTAAATTGTATAAAAATCTGAGAAATTCGAAAAGACCAGTAGTAGTTTGCAATTAATTAATGTCTGTTGTTTGGCTTTTTTTCTTTTTTTTTGCACATTTCTCACTGCTTTCAAAGCAGCACATATTTACATGTTTGTATAAATGCCCCAGGAAGCTACATATCAGCAATGCGGGCAGAGTCGGGATGTTTGCTAAAAGTATGTCGCTAATCAGGTAACTCAAACTTCTTTTTACCCCTAAGTGAAGAACGATAAAGAATGTCACCACGAGTACACTACATGGACATTATGCATCTGAAACAAATGCACAGCCATCTTTAGGGTTTTTTATCTTTGAACTTCAATTTTTGCGGTTTCTCTATAGCATCACTTTTGAAGTGTAATTAGCCGTTGAAGTGGATTTAGTTATTATAGTGTTCACAAACATTATCATATGCACTGTAATGTTTGAAGTGGATGCCATAACAAGTGTCAGAATAGCCTGGGAAGATTTTAAAACTCGTACAAACGTAATTTCATGCTGTGAAAATACTGGCGCGGCGCTGAAAAGGGGTGAAGGGGATAAGGTCTGTAGGATAATTTTTAATATGGTTTAATTATTCATTTTAATAAATAAAATAAATAAAATGAGCTCTGGAATGTAATATAGTTTATTTTCATGTTTAAATTAAATGCCAGAAATCATCGGTGTCATCTTTATTATCAAAGATGTCATTCAAGTGACACAGCATTGGTTCACTACTGTTGTTCAAACACCTGGAATTACTCTTTAAAATGTCAAAAGTGCATTTTAATGGATATATGTCTGGTTATAATGCTTTTATCTTTCATTTGATCAGGTGGATTGTGTTTTACTTGTGCATTTAGTTTCAATTTATGATGGATTGAGTAAATAAGAACCTCACTCAGAAATGGTGCAACTGTTGTGAAATTGCCCAGAACTTCAACTTGTTTCAATTCCAAGATCACCCAATGCATTCTATTTATATGTTGTCATGGAATCACATCAAAGTAAAACCACAATGATTAGATTAACTGGCTCACATGGCAACATTCAGAATAAACCAATTATTATGTATCAGAAAAGGCCTGGATTACATACAGAACCGAAATAATTGTATCCATCCACTCTGTTGGATAAGACCAAATCAGTAGCATGGGAATGTTTTGTGACTAATTCCTAGTAACCCAAATAACCATATCTTTATTGATTGTAACAAATTAATACACTATTAGAATAACAGTAGCGCTCCGGAAATAAAAATCTCAGTTTTCTCAAAAAAAAAGAAAAAGCATTTGATTATATTAATAATGTTAATAAACACTTCAAAACAGACCAACTATAAGCTCTGATGTTATGTGATGATTTATGCTTCTAAACACTTTCAAACAACTTGTGTTTTTGTATGTCATTAAAACATATTGTACTTGTTAGTAGCGTTGTTAATAAATTGTTAATTGCCATGCACTATATCTTTTCTTTTCTTTTCTTTTCTTTTCTTTTCTTTTCTTTTCTTTTCTTTTCTTTTCTTTTCTTTTCTTTTCTTTTCTTGTACAGTGTACAGATAGTAAATTATCAATAAATTAATATAGTATAAATATAAATTCCATGTGCATTTTTGTAGTTATGCCAAGCTTTAAAATATTTATGGTAGCACTTTATTTTACAGTCCTATTCCTCATGTACATACTATGTACTTATTATAGTAATTACAATAACTATGTAATAACTAGGTACTAACCCTGAACCTACCCCTAAACCTAACCTCACCCCATGTGTTACCTTGTATTACCAGAACTTTCTTAGATAAATACACTGTAAGTACACTATAAGTACATGTTAGTACACGTACTGTAAAATAAAGTGCAACCATATTTATTGTATTGAAATAGTGATTATAAAATGTTTTTGAAATTCCTGTAAATCACGAATGGTGGACAAGTAAATTCCTTGGTTAGAAAAGAATACAAAACCTGAAGAACATTCAACTCTTATAACTTCTGGAATCCTGAAATGACACTAATTCTTTAGATATTGATTTGGAAAACAAGGGGCCTTAACATAAAAAATTAAATTAAATTAAAAATACACTGGTAGAGATCACCAGCACCAAAGGCTTCTATGATCTATTTAATTCTTAAATCTTTTTAGGAAGAAAGCCTTGATTGCTTTGGTCTTACAATTTTTAAATCCATTTGGTAAACTTAAATGGGGTAATAAAAAAAAAAAAAAATCTAGCACTAAAGCTGGTGAAAAAGTGGGTGGTTACTTTAGCAGTCTATTGAACATCCACACTGCACTCTCTCTCTGAGAATGGTACTGCTGTCACTGGCATATGGTGGTGAAAGTGACCTGATAATAAGTAGCATTAATCACAGTTTTAATTACAAACCAGGGTTCAGCATGAGGTTAAAAGCTCACTCCTAATGGTATTCCAAAGACTCGATCTAATGCATACCAATCAGACTTGTTTTCTGCAATTACGTTGTAAGGTTGTTCATATGATGGGAGGACTCCTTGACAAATGAAGGGTTGTCACAAAGCTAACCGACATTCCTGATTTATGATTCCTGCACATCGCTGACGCCTTTCACAACATCTGATTTTAAAGTCATCACTGTTGCATTAATTTACTGCCTGAGTTAGAACACTTCTTGTTTTCTGCTACACTAGAGCCATCATATCAACGTTATGCTTTAGTGAACCCTTCTGTAAACTCCTCTTTATGAACAGCTACATATTTGGTGTAGAAACTATTTTCACTCAGAAATGGCCAATTTCACAAAAAAAAATAAAATAAATAAATAAATTAAAATAAATAATCAAATTAAGTATGACATTTGGTATTTAATAGTTCCCCTTAAGGAACTCCAGCTCTCTCAAAAAATGCTTTGTGAACGCCCCTGCGTGACCACGTTCTGAAGTACGTTTAAAACAGCTCAATGGAGCAGTGAGACGTCATGAGAGGGGTGACGTGAGTAACCAGGAAGTATAAAAGCAATCTCGCAAGTTAGCTTCTGCTCTTCAGTAGCGCTCTATGTATGTGTCAGTCTTCTTTACTCTTGTCTGTCAGTCACAAGCATTCATTCAATATGTCTAAAACAAATAAGAAATCATTGGTGGAGGGATCCTAGATGGCCTCTTGCTTTTCTCATTTCTCCAAGAATCCAGATCCACTGCTCCCTATCATGGATTGGAAGCCCGCATTGAGGTTTCTTCCCCCACCAGAGAGAGCCAAGTACTATGTTTATCCTTCTCTGAGGAGGTGGATATTATGAGTGTTGAGACAGAGGAAACTGTGGACCCACCACCACAGTCCCTCACGTATGGGGAACTCGTGGAGGTTGTTACTCGTTCTGTAGCCAATTTAAATATCACTCATCCAAAGAATAAATTAGATGAGAGTTTTCTGAGATCCAGATCACAGCCTTCATGACGGGCCCTTACGTTTCTCCCCCCATCTCCATGCTGAGGTGTCAAGATTGTGGGAGAAACCGTACTCATCCCATATTTACAGCCCCACAGTCTCAAATTATTCCAACATCGTGGGGCTGAATGATAAGGGATATGGGGCGATACCAATGGTGAAGCAGACGCTTGCGAGCTATCTCTCCCCATCCTCTTCCCACCAGGCCCATTAGACATCAAGTCTGGTTGGGTAAGCTTATATGACAGCAGGTCAGGTTGGAGCATTTTTAAACATCATGGTGGTGTTACAAGCATACCAGGCTGACCTGCACAGGGACCTGGATGACGGGGGGAGGAGGAATCCAACATAGTAGCCGAACTGCGTTGGGCCACAGATTTGCCAGTCTCAAAAGCAGAGTGTTGGAACCCGCATCCCTCCACAGAAAGATCGATTTTCAGGGCGACACTCTAGGTTGGGGTCTTTTAGACTGAAATCTGCGGACCTTGAGCTCCGATGAGTTAAATTCCCAGCAACTGCCCGGCGGTGGTACAGCATGGGAGGGCTCGTCCCCTAGAGGGAGGGTGCTACAGCAGTCAGTTTGGTCATTCCCTGCCGGTCATCTGCTTCAGGGCACCGAACTGGCTCCTCTAATAAAAACCAGAGGCCAGCCTCGAGAGGTTGGTTCCCTTTGTAGATTTTTTGGCAGGGTAGAAACATTTTGTAGAGAAAGGTTACAGAATCCAGTTGGGTTCTCATTACAACAGGATCAATCAGGACCCATACTAGTAGGCTCCAAACAGGCTCTGGTAACGGAACAAGAAGTAAATACTCTCTTGAGGAAGGGGGCCATAGATCGTCTTCCGCATCCAGGTTTTACAGCCGTTACATCATCGTTCCAAAGAAGGATGGAGGGTTTCATCCAATCTTATATCTCCGTCTTCTAAACTGTGCTATCAAATGTCAAAATGGCTACAAGATGCTCACTATCAGGCAGATAGTATCTCAAATCCAGTCCGAGGACTGGGTTTTTACGTTAGATCTTAAAGATGCTTATTTCCATGTTTCCATCCTTCCTCAACATTGTAAGTTCTTGAGGTTTGCTTTCGGGGGCAAATCATACCAATCTTGAGTCATTCCCTTAGGTGATCGGTTAGTAGCTCAATTGGAGCAGATGTCAGCTCATTAATCAAAATGTCATCCTCGTTCATATGAGAGAGCTGAGGTAAAGACTAAACATCAAGAAAAGTGTGCTTTCTCCACTAAAGAGAACCACTTATTAAGGTGTGGTGTGGGATTCAACCACGATGCAGGCACGTTGTTTCCTGCTCGTATCGAGTTAATCCTTTGGAAGGAGTTTGGCAAGGCGGAAAGAGATCTATTTGCATCTCAGGAAATGACACACTGTCCACCCTGGTTCTCCCTCATGCATGCAGCTTCACTTGGGCTGGATGCCATGGTACAGACGTGTCTGAAGCTTCATCTGTATGCTTTTCCCTGATCAATCTGCTCCCAGGATTTCTGGAGATTTTACACAGGGATGGGGCTCTTCTGCTGCTAGTAGCTCTCCGCTGGAGATTCCAATCAGGTGGAACCTCCTCTCTCAGATGGGGGCCACCATTGTCCACCCCCACTGGAGCTGTGGAACCTGTGGGCACAGCTCCTAGCATCTGGTCTCTCAACTGAGGCTGTCGAGACCATTCTCCAAACCAGATCTCCATCTACAAGGAAACTGTATGCCTTAAAGTGGAAAGTGTTTACTTCTTGGTGCTGAGAATGACTGGAAGACCTAGTTAACTGCCAAGTTGATAGAGTTCTGGAGTTTTTGCAGGAGCGATTCTCTGCAGTGTTATCTCCCTCCACTCTGAAGATAAATTTGGCGGCATTAGCTGCTTACTACACCCTTCTGGGTGGTCAATCATTGTTAAGACACCCATTTGTCACTCGTTTCCTATGTGGCTCCCTAAGGCTGAGGCCAGTACAGTGCAGTAATGTGCCTACATGGGAACCGGCTGTGGTTCTGGAGGGCTTGTGCATCGCCCCTTTGAACCCATAGAAGAAGTTCCAGTCAAGTTTCTCACTTTCAAGACTGTTTTTATCCTCGCTATTTCCTCACTTATTAAAAGGATTGGGGATCTCCAGGCACTCCTGGAATTTGCTCCAGACATGGTTAGGGCATTCCTTTATCTGAAGGTCGGGTATGTCCCTAAGGTGCCCTCTTCTTCACCAGGGCCCATAGTACTTCAGGCATTCTGTTCTACTCCGTTCCAGGAAGTAGGCCATGAAAGGCTTAATCTGCTTATGAGGCCTATGAGGCATATGAGGACTCTGGCTTTCCATCCCCTATGGGGGTCAGAGCGTACTGCACCAGGAGTAGGGCAGCATCCAAGGCTTTCAACTTGGGTGTAGCCTTGCAGGACATTTGTGCTGCAGCGGGTTGGTCCTCTTTGCACACTTTTGTCCACCTTTAATCTAGAATTGGTATCTACTCCAGGGTCCAAAGTTCTCTTATCGTGATGTGCTCAAGAAATACACAAAGACAGGGACTTGCTTGTATGGCACAGTGGGTATTCTCTTTCTCAAAGCGTTTCTCGATGCAGCTTGAGTTCTTGAAGGGGATCGTCTCCAGGTTACGTATTTAACAATGGTTCTCAGATTGAACGAGACGCTGCGTCTCTTTGTTATACTCCCTGCGCTACTTCATCGAAGCGAACTTGCGTGACTGCTGAATGCGATTTTATACTTCATGGTTACTCATGTCACCCTGCTCATGATGTCTAGCTGCTCCATTGGGCTGTTTTACATGTACTTCAGAACGTGGTCATGTAGGGACATTCCCAAAGCATTTTTCAACGCAGCGTCTCGTTACATATATAACCTGGAGACGTTTTTTTTTTTTTTTTTTTTCTTATTAAACATACCCCAATAATCCTATTTTGTATTTGCAACTTTTAACTTTTTACAGTTTACATAAAATTGCAAAGACTGTTGACTAATATTATGAGGATTGGTTTAATTAAATTTAATTAACGGCATAGCATTCATGTTCATTTTTCAATTAATTATTTTAAACAAAAATTGTTATCTGTATTTTTCTTTTCCTCCTGTATTATTATTATGTCTTTCTATTGTAAGAGTAGTTGGAGGGGGTCTGGCAGAGCTGTGTTGGCTTGCAGATGCTGTTGGGTTTTGCGGGTTGATGCTACTGGAGGGAGGTGGAGGAGAGAGATGATGCCAGACCCTGAGCACCAGAGCTCATTTCAACAGTCCGTCTCAGTGGACACACACAGAGATGCCACTCACTGTGCCAGCCTGCCAGGCCATGGCTCCAAGAGGATTCACGCTCACTTCCATTTCACCTTGATCTTCGTCTTCAGCACATACACATATGAAACACATGAGGTTTCCCCTATGTTCTTTATAAATAAAAATGCTCTAATCAATTAACTGCCACAATTTACTTTGGCGATGCGGATGTGAATAAGTAATGCTCTCAAGCTGTGATCCGAGAGTGATCCAGGGGTGATTCTATAGGGGGCCAAAGCACTCTAAATGAAATAAAATACTACAAAGTGAATAAATGCTTATTAATATATTTACATATTTACAAATTGGAAGCTCAAAGATAATTTTGATACTACAGTTTCTGATAACTTTGAACATGGTGACGGAGAGAAACATAGCTTTTGCTTTGTTTTCCCTGCCATTACAATCATGCATATTGACGTAAATAAATAACCATTTGATGCAAATAAAAATTAGGAATCTTCAACCAGCTGAATATCTAGATTGCACTGTGAAACTTTAGGTTAGCTCAACAGGTTTTACTCAAAAAATGTTACTCTAAATTTTTTCCATACCTTTTGGCTTTAATAACCTTTACCCAAGAAACAGGCAAAAGTCTGTGGTCAATGACAACATGACAAACTCGTAATTATAACTTTAGAAATGGAAAAAAGGAAGTTTCCAAAAATATCACATTTGAAAATAAAACCATAGACTGTACAATAATGGATTATGTATTTCCTTCCACTGCAGACAAATAAAGCCAAAGTGTCCCAGAACCGGCCACTATCATTTTGCACAGTAGTTTTTAGTTTGCCTGCTGCACAATTTTCTTTACATGGAGAATTCTGGGTTTGACATATACTGCAGCCAGCCACACGGGAGCTAATCCAAATTATGTCTGCACTTTTCAGAATGTGCTTGGTACACTTTATAAAAGCCCATTTGCTAAAGTATCAAAGATATTTTATGTATTTGAGCTCTTTTATTTATTTTATTGTTTTCAAGGGACTTTGCATTGAAAAGTTCAATGCCTTACCAGGTGAGCTACAGAGCAAGTTTACTACATCAGAAAAAAGAAGCATATGCATTGTGATGCAACCATCAAAATGTGTTTACTTATTTATTAGAAATTAGGTAACACTTTACCTGTAGATGTACTGTACATGTAGTTAATTAATATTATTCAGTACTTAAATGTATAATTACACTGTAACAATGACACAAAGTGTAAGCACAAATTATTTACAAACAAGTTTTACTTGTGTTTATGAAAGATTAAATCTGCCGGCAACATTTTTTTTTTTCAACATGAAGTATAAAGTTAACTCTACAGTTTTTCCAATGCAAAGTGAGCAAGTGTTATTGATTTCAAAAGAACAATGCAGGTGCTTTCGCTGGTGAAGTGGCCTGTCACATTTATGATACATTAATAGAATTGTGATTGAAAGCAAATCATCTCTGTTTGTTCTCTGTTTTGGCTGAAACTGGAGTGCTGTTGATGTAACAACAACAACAACAACAAAAAAGCATGTTTCTGTGACTGAAAGTGAGTAGTTACAGACAATTCATTATTGTGTACATCTTAAAGCTTGCTGTCTGTAGGAACAGTTAATGTACATAAAAACTGCAGTACATTGTCTTACAGTATTGTTCAAAATAATAGCAGTACAATGTGACTAACCAGAATAATCAAGGTTTTTAGTATATTTTTTATTGCTACGTGGCAAACAAGTTACCAGTAGGTTCAGTAGATTGTCAGAAAACAAACAAGACCCAGCATTCATGATATGCACGCTCTTAAGGCTGTGCAATTGGGCAATTAGTTGAAAGGGGTGTGTTCAAAAAAATAGCAGTGTCTACCTTTGACTGTACAAACTCAAAACTATTTTGTACAAACATTTTTTTTTTCTGGGATTTAGCAATCCTGTGAATCACTAAACTGATATTTAGTTGTATGACCACAGTTTTTTAAAACTGCTTGACATCTGTGTGGCATGGAGTCAACCAACTTGTGGCACCTCTCAGCTGTTATTCCACTCCATGATTCTTTAACAACATTCCACAATTCATTCACATTTCTTGGTTTTGCTTCAGAAACAGCATTTTTGATATCACCCCACAAGTTCTCAAATGGATTAAGGTCTGGAGATTGGGCTGGCCACTCCATAACATTAATTTTGTTGGTTTGGAACCAAGACTTTGCCTGTTTACTAGTGTGTTTTGGGTCATTGTCTTGTTGAAACAACCATTTCAAGGGCATGTCCTCTTCGGCATAGGGCAACATGACCTCTTCAAGTATTTTAACATATGCAAACTGATCCATGATCCCTGGTATGCGATAAATAGGCCCAACACCATAGTAGGAGAAACATGCCCATATCATGATGCTTGCACCTCCATGCTTCACTGTCTTCACTGTGTACTGTGGCTTGAATTCAGAGTTTGGGGGTCGTCTCACAAACTGCCTGTGGCCCTTGGACCCAAAAAGAACAATTTTACTCTCATCAGTCCACAAAATGTTCCTCCATTTCTCTTTAGGCCAGTTGATGTGTTCTTTGGCAAATTGTAACCTCTTCTGCACATGCCTTTTTTTTAACAGAGGGACTTTGCGGGGGATTCTTGAAAATAGATTAGCTTCACACAGACGTCTTCTAACTGTCACAGTACTTACAGGTAACTCCAGACTGTCTTTGATCATCCTGGAGGTGATCATTGGCTGAGCCTTTGCCATTCTGGTTATTCTTCTATCCATTTTGATGGTTGTCTTCCGTTTTCTTCCACGTCTCTCTGGTTTTGCTCTCCATTTTAAGGCATTAAAGATCATTTTAGCTGAACAGCCTATCATTTTTTGCACCTCTTTATAGGTTTTCCCCTCTCTAATCAACTTTTTAATCAAAGTACGCTGTTCTTCTGAACAATGTCTTGAACGACCCATTTTCCTCAGCTTTCAAATGCATGTTCAACAAGTGTTGGCTTCATCCTTAAATAGGGGCCACCTGATTCACACCTGTTTCTTCACAAAATTGATGACCTCAGTGATTGAATGCCACACTGCTATTTTTTTGAACACACCCCTTTCAACTAATTCAACTAATTGCCCAATTGCACAGCCTTAAGAGCGTGCATATCATGAATGCTGGGTCTCATTTGTTTTCTGAGAATCTACTGAACCTACTGGTAACTTGTTTGCCACGTAGCAATAAAAAAATATACGAAAAACCTTGATTATTCTGGTTAGTCACATTGTACTGCTATTATTTTGAACAATACTGTATTTGATGAATCAGTCAAGTCACATATACAAATATTTGCTTAGAATTTGATCAATTGAAAATATTACTGTGTAATATTAATATTAATGTCATTGTTGAATAGAAGTCTTTTAGTGATCTTGAGTGACTGAGTTTGTCAGTCTGTATAATCTGAGATCCTTCAGTTTAGAAACCTCCCGTGGATATAAACATACAGTGGCCTCAAAACGTATCTGGACTAAGAAAGACCACCAGACAGTATAGAATAACTGGGCAAAACAATAAGAAGCAGGAGAAAATGGCAAAGACTTCATTTGAAGTAAGATCAATACATGTGGCTAGTGAGGGAGATTAATGTGGAGAAAAGCATTCATTTGCTTGAAGAATATGAAAATCTGGATGAAATTTGCAGAAGAACTTTACACGATGACCTGTGACAAGAGCAAAAAGTTCTGCATAAGTCAAACTGAATTAAATCAAATTAATTTTTTTACAGTGTCTACTGTAAGTGGATATTGTTTAAATCAATTTGATGAGTTAAGATGTGAAAACATATATATATATATATATATATATATATATATATATATATATATATATATTTTTTTTTTTTTTACTGTGTGATTATGTGCACAAGCTGGCTGTGCTGTTTTAAGCACCAGACTAGAGTTTACATGCCAAAAATCTTGATCTCTGAGGTTGATTCTTAGTTGGGATGCAGCAGACTATAACTTTAGTGCAATCTTAATTACATCAGGCAAATAGCACTGACTATTAAGGAGACAGAACAGATTATTGTTATTTGACAGCTATTAAAGTGCTGACGAATAACACAGATGATGAACAGGAAGCAATGCTGTATCTTGGCAATGCTTTGGAGTGTTGAAATGAATCTGTGCAGATATCACCATCCTCTAAGCATCTGAGTCATTCTTTTTGCTCTATTTAGATTCCTTTGGCCTGATATAATTGTTGTTTTTCCAGAGTTGGCAATATTGTCTATTGTCAATTTTGATCCTAAATCAAAAACTTTCCTCATTTTGTGCAGCCCTCACCAAATTTGCATCAGGTGATCTTGTCTCGCAGCAGTTCTGAAATGCAAATACAGCTACTTTGCATTCACAACAGTTTGCACTGACAAGGATATGCATTATGATGTATGTCTATCGAAAAAGTTCACTAAATTCTGCCATGAATGGTAATCAAAGTATAAAAACCACATACTTTTTGTTCTTCTTGGGATATCATTTGAGTTTAGCTAGTTAAGGCCAAATTTAACCTACATGGGTCAATGCTGTGTCCAAATACAATCATTGCTAACTCTTTCTTCATATAGATGAGTTACTATGTGACAATCCTGTGTATATATATATATATATATATATATATATATATATAAAGAGCACAAATTTTGCATGAAGTTCAAAGTCGATGGATACATGGAAACAGTCTTACCAAATAATACTTGTTTAATAATAATAATAATAATAATAATAATAATAATATTATATATAAATATAAATATATATATATATATATATATATATATATATATATATATATATATATATATATATATGTGTGTGTGTGTGTGTGTGTGTGTGTGTGTGTGTGGGTGTGTGTGTGTGTACATACTGTAGACAGATATTCAAAACATTTCATTTTGTATGACTTATAAGCAAAAAATATCAACACTAGGTCAAAATTAACTGGTATTACTATTATTTTGGGGACATTTTGTCCCCTAATGAAGTGAATAACAGGTATGCAAGTGTGTTTCTATGCATATGTTTACCTAATTATTATTATTATTATTTTATTATTATTATTTATCTTTTTTTTGTTGCAAAAAATAAATAAAAATAAAAATCCAGGTGACAGAACCATCAGAAGGAGAACCAAAGCACACCAGCTTTAATCAAAAGAAAATTAAGATCTTAGAATTGCCATCCCAGAGCCCAGAACATCTGCATCTAGGAGAAAAAAATGTCAGAATGTCAATATTATGGTGTGGATAAACTGAAAGCTTTGATGCCTGAAACTGGGAAGAAACTTTGACCAGCTGTTACAGAGACTTCATACCCAGAGGCAGCTACACTCTCCAAAACAAATATTTTAGAATTCTAAACCTGAAAAAAGAAAGAAGAAACCATTTTTTTTTTTTTTTGTAAAATAAACACCATTTGGTGTGATATTGTTATATAATACAATTAAATTTCCTAATGTCTTTAGGGCCACTGTCTTATACCCAGAGATCAGCTGTGTCTGTATGCTTGAGAACTAGGGTCTGTTTGGCAGAGGTTTCATAGCTAGTGGGACGAAGAATTGTCAGAGGCACAGTGACGATTTGGGAAAGACTTTCAGCAGTTGAGTCTAATGAGAGCAGACAACCATGTGCAAAGCTTCTCTTAGGCTGAGGGAACTAGCTGACAGCTGACAAAGCAATCGGAGAGCCATCACCAACACACCAGTTCACTGACCTCAGCTACAGCTGAAATTAAGATTTCTTTCAGGTGCCCTTCCTGTGGTTGACTGATGGCCAGCAATTCATTTGAATGAAAAGTCTTCAAATAGATAGTTGATACTGTGTGTACAGATGCAAGAAAGTTAGAGTTGTGACAGTGACTGTTTCTTGGAAAACTGTCATCATTTACTCACCCTCAGATGTTTCCCAACGTTTTGTGTGTGTGTGTTCCTTAACAATTACTTACTGCCATCAAAGCAAAAATAAGAGCTGCATTATCATCTGGAAAAAGTTCAATCTCAGAAATAGATGTGTCACAAATGAGATAATTTACCAAATTATGAATGAAGTGTGTTTGCAACACAGTATGTGTCTGTCTGTCACAGCATGAGGGACTGTGACTGATCTGACCCAAGTCTGTGTCTTCATCATTATTCTTATGCTCATTAGAACACATTTTAATTTAGATTCTTTCCTTATCATTTTATTAATATTATTTTAAAACATAGAATTTAATACAATAAACGGTTATTTCATCTTCTATGTGAATAAAAACATTTAATAAAACTGTTCATTCAGTAAAAACCGGTTTATTTAATAAAACAATATATCTGACTGCATATAGTTCTGAACACACAAATTGGCTAAAACATTGCTCCTTCACCATAACACTGCAGATTCAGCATTCAGCTGTTAGAGAATAATGAATATGTTTGGTTCCATTACTCAAACAAATAATAATAAAAACTGCTTCTCAATTGCCAACCTTGAGATATCTGATACACGTTTTCATAGGGGTCAGTTGCAGCTGTAGACATTTCACACTTCACTCTTACATGAATATATATGCAGGCACAACTGTAAATGTAAAATGTAACTGTAACTTCTGTAATATGAGAGAGCTTCTATTTAAATTTTCATAATACAACCAGAGCATGTTAACATTGCTGAATGTTAGTTCAAAAAGTACAAGTAGGCCACACTTGGCTGAATTCACCCTGAATTAATGCAGTGGACATTATTGTTCTGCAAATAAGTTTATTTTTATTTCTTTTGAACGACACACATTCATTAAATAATAAAGCATCACTATTATTTAGCATGTTACATTTAGTTATTTATCTTATGCTTTTACCTAAAGCAACATACAAATGGAGACTAATGTGAAAGCAGTTCATCAATGGGAAACATAAAGGGCCATTTTACACTGGGTAAGCAGCAAATATTTATTTTGGTGCCATATATAAACACGATAAACCATTTAGGCTGTATATATCTGCATAAGCAATTTAATTGTTTTTTTTTATTTTATTTTTTTACTGGGACTTCATACTTTATTATTTTGCCTACTATATATAAGTTTCTTATACTTCAGTGCTGAATTAATGAGAGGAATTCACAACTGCCATAACAACTAGAGAGAAAGTGGATTTTCTGTTGCAAACTGTAATTGCAATTATTGGTATGCTTTTGTACAATGTTGCAAAAAATAAAAATTAATTAAATAAATAAATAAGAATAATAGTAAAATGATAAAAATAAATGAAAAGCAAGTGAGAATTTGTTCAGAGACCATGATAAATGTGATGGCAAAATTGGGGAGAAAAAAGAAAAGGGGAAAATTTTTTCTGATGATGAATAATTATTATGTTATGCTTCACTAATTTTAGGCAGGAATAACTCTTAATGATGATGTCTACAGAAAGCATGTCAATTTTTCTGAATAAGCTTCATTATGACAATATTAACTATTTTTCTTATATTTCTAATTACTCGTGTTTCTACATTTAGGCTGTATAATTTTAATTACATTACTATGCACAATAAGCTGATTAGGTGATTTTTCAGTTGCTATAAATTAATAAAGGACATGTTTGTGCTGTGGCCTAAAGAGGGCCATATGAACACTGTCTTCACTGCCAACTAAACATATCTGCTGTTTTTCTTCAAATTTCTCTGAATTTTACAATGCCTGTTTCAGTCACACTCTTGCTCTCAAATCGAATCAAATCACAAACCCTTGAAACTACTGTGAATATCAGTGGATGAAGGTGCAAGAAAGAATGCTTGCCATTGATTCTGCAGGCTTACATTTAAATTTTGATCGGGTAAACAGACAGTTATGGACCAAACTCAAATTACTTGCTGAGTCAGTCATATTTATATAAATACTTTGTCCTCCATTTTGAACTGATTTTTCACTGAGCTTATCAAAATGCATACTTTTATTGCTTGCATGAAAAATACATACAATGCTACTCCCAAATAAGCCAAAATTACATATCTCAATAGGCAGCAAAATCATGCTGCCTACTTTTTGGATATCCTTCATGTTTAGGAGCACAATGCGGACACCTTAAAATGCCACCTACTTTGCCACTCATTATGTTTTGAAACAGAGCCACTTTTATCCGAAAGTGTTTCACATGGTTTCATGATAATTTGAATTGAGGAACGCTGTGGTGGTGAAAACTGTGTTCAAGGAGACTCAGTTAAATGTGTGGGATGGATTAACAATATTCAGGAAGATAGAGTAGATTTATGAAAAATTCCGCAGACAGTAATTCTAGTAAACACACACAAAGAAAAATATTCCCATTTAACATTGAATTAAACACAAAGCAATCATGTGTTTAATGATGAGTTTATGCGATTAATAATAATAATAATAATAATAAAAATTAAATCAAAGCATGGCATTATGCATGACAACATCGTTTAAAGCAACTCTTATTGATCATGCAAATCCTCATCATAAAATGAGAAAAAAAAAAAAAGATTATGACTCTCTGCAGTGACATCCTCACTGCACGGATTACACACATAAGAAGCAGCTTCAAAGAAAACACCAGTACACATCAGCGTCTCACCTCATGCTCACATTGCTCTAAAAACAATCCATTCTGTTTCTCGGCTCTTCATATTGCCCATTTTGTCTGTGTGAATCTGGCTTCCTCTCAGTCATGAATTCTGGGAGGCTGGATAATCCCTCAACATGTCACACTCACATGAGCATGTAAGTCAGTTTGAGAGAGCACTCCAGTGTGTTCCTCGGTGATGAAGCTTAGTTCATCTCAAAGACATGACACGACGTCTCCTGTGGGAACAGTGTGATCTGAGAGACCCAACAGAGCCTGTCCAGTTCATTTCAGGTAGTTCTCCACAGATAATCTGGTGTCTCATAACACGTTGATTCAGCACTGACAAAACAAAACAAAAACATATGAAAAAAATAAAATAAAAAAATAATAATAATAATAATAAAAATAGTAAATCGGCACAAATGAAATAAATAAATTTTTTAAATGTCTTTACATTATACAAATGTATCGATGTATCAAAGTGGCATTTTTAAAAATAAAGCAAAATATTTAATGAAAATAAGTTTGTTAGGTCTCAGCATTTGTTTGTTGATGCCACTGATATTTTTATTTAGTGCAAAGTTCTTTTTCAGGGTGAGTAAAACGTTTACTTTTGTGTTCATTTTGTAATATTTTGTAATGAGTGTTCTAAACATACATCTATAATATACTGCCCTTAGTAACTGTCATTTTAGTAAGTGCAATAACAGAATCTCAGTGTAGCATATGCTGACAATGTCATTTTATTCCATGACAGATTTAACACAATCAATCAATCAATATATTTGAGAAGAAGTGTATGACATAGGGTTAAAAGTCCCTGCACATTGCCGTTTTACATATTGCATTGCCATTTTGCATATTACATTTCTAATAAAATTTTCCTACACATATGCTTTCATTAATAAAAACTTAATCAATAATACAGAATACAAACCCATTATAAGAATAAAGGGGGTGCTTGGGATGCAAAGTACAGCAGCAATTATGGCCTGCCATTAGAAAAGAAAACAAAAAGAAACAGAAACAATGTCATGAAATACTGTCCCTTTAAAACATGACTCACATCAACGGACATCTGACACATCCCTAATATTTCCATCAGTCAAGACTTATTAACTCTCACTCGCCAAAAATTTTCATTTTGACAATTGTGTGTGCTTTTGTCTGTGTAAGAGTGAGAGAACTTGTATGAAGCTGCATTCTCTGCGTGTGCATGACATGTGTGCGTTCACATACAGTGTGCCAGTAAAGTTACAGAATTAACTTATCGTGTGTGTGTGTGTTTAACATAAAAAAGCTGATGAAATGTCTAAACCTACCTCGTTTGGCAGAAAAGGTGTGTAATCCTTGAAGAACTCCGTGATGTCAGATCTTCACCCAGTCGTATAATCTCTTTAAATAAAAAGTCGTAATGTTAATGGTGTCTTCTTTTCTTGACAATTACTCTGCCAGCTCCTGTTGAAGGCATAAAGCGCTCTAAACACAGTTGTACAGCAATTCAGATTTAACGTTAACAGCTGCTAAAAACAGTCGCCTCAGAAAAGTTACTATTCCGGATGCTTTACGACACACTCATTAACAAATATTTTACACCACCACAACAACAACAATAAAAAGTTAATAAACCTTTATTTCTAAAACTAAAAGTGAGCACTGTAACACGTACCTCCATGTCGAGTAACGTTAAGATGTGACGGTATGCTGAAAATGTTGAATGCGATGGCTACGTCACTCATTCGCCAAACAAGCCAGGCAGCAACTAAGTTAACGATACAGTTTGTTACATTTAACAATAAAATAGTTTATAAAGGAAGTGTAAAAACCATTCTCAAAATCCTAAATCCGACTTTAAAATTTGATTTTGACCGAGACTATCTCCGTGAGTAATGGCGCCTGCTCAAGCACTGGTTTCACGCTGATTGTCGGCTGAGCTTCTTGTAATCACAATGCAAAACATAACTAAAAAATACGGAGAAACGCCTGTAAAAAGAAAATAGACAATTCTGTTAAATTATTACAGTATATTGTACTGTATTTTTATGGACTTTTTTTTACATTGCAGAACACCACAAGCACTCGTCGCTAATGAAACGACCCTTTCATAATCGCGAGCTTAATCTTTAAAAATAAATGTTAAGACAGGTAAAAATTTTCTTTGTTTTACCTTCAGTTCAAGCCTGAAAGGGTAACAGAGTGGTGTGACAGACTCAGTGATGAAGCTT
Organism: Carassius auratus; assembly: GCF_003368295.1. Taxonomy (NCBI): domain Eukaryota; kingdom Metazoa; phylum Chordata; class Actinopteri; order Cypriniformes; family Cyprinidae; genus Carassius; species Carassius auratus. The sequence goes on from NC_039254.1 coordinate 15,165,186, forward strand.
GTATGTGTTTGCAAGCCACAGACGGTTAAGGCAGATGACTCCAATGTGTGACCCTGTCTCTCTCTCTCTTTCACACACACACACACACACACACATGCACACACACACACACACGTGCGATGCACAAAACTCCACATTTGAACAGTTAATAAAGCAAATACTTCAACTAATAACAAAACATATTTACAGTAGCTGATTCAGAAGTTCCAGATTGTTGTTCTAAAGTCAGAATGACCTCTTCTCCTAAATTCACGAAAAAGTCGTCCATAAAATGAGTTGCTGTTCTGTTTTAAGTAATCTTAAAGAAATTAATCTACTTTCGAAAGGCCAAATAAAGTGCTCTTGCTTTCGCCTAGATACACACAGCATCTCCTTGTGTTGACAGCTTCAACACAAACTGTGGTTACTGAAACCACGCCTTCTTTCTTTGTGAACATTTGGGCGGCATTACGCAATTTTTTTTTTTTTTACATAGTGAGGTAGATGTGGGGGAGTTTGAATGAGCCATCATAATTTTGATAAAGAATATCTCTTTGGATTTCAAACTTTAGTCTGTGCAACTTCACAGATCTGCTCCATGCACCAAGAGCTTGTAACACTCCAAAGAGAAAGGAAAAGTTGAAATCGCATTATATGACCCCTTTAAAGTGAAAGTGATTAAAACGGAAAAGTAAATGAAGGCAAATGGCTTTTTTCATCATGTGACATGATCTTACCCAAGCATTCCAATTCAATGTTCCAATGTTTTCATAACAACATGAGCTGCATAAAATTGTTCAAGTTATCACTGTTACGGATATTCAAAATGGTAAGCTAGCACTGCTTTGCATATATTTTATATACCTGTGTTTATCTTTGTTACGGCCTAAGCCTTTCTGAGTGTTGTATCTGTATTTTGTGTGTATTTGTTTGTGATCTGATTAGTCTTTTGTCTTCTGAGTGTTAAACTCCACCCCTGCACACATGTGTCCTGTTGCTCCGATGGCTCAAACTAAAGTATATAAGAGAAGAGTGAACCAGAATGAGATCATGCAGCGGTGAATTCTGTGCGCATCATGATGTCCAGCCAGCCGTTGAAGAAAGCTGTGTTCTATTTGATGTTTTTTTTTTGGTTTTTGGAACTATTTGTCAGTGTATGTTCAGTATATTATTTGACTTTGGTATAGTTTAAGTATTATTGTTACATGTGGAGAGTTGAGATGATGAGAGATGTGAGTTTGGGTAATCATTTATTAGTCCTATAATAAATGGTTAAATTGCAGTTGGCCTCACGTCTCCTTTTATGTTGTGGACCCCTTTCTCAACGAGCATCTTATAACAGGGGTTTGTAACAATCTTATATATCTTTATTTTGGTTTCTCCATTTATATAACAAATATTTACTTATATTTTATATTTACTCATGTTGATCCCTTTATAATTTTTAATTGATCTTATCCACATTATTAAACTTTAAATAAATATATAAGGATGCCAAATTGAAGTGAAATGACATTCTCTTTTTAATTTATGTTTTGTTACTGTTTATTACAGGACAGTTCAAAACCCTTCACTTTCTATCGAGCGCTGGGAAAGGCCCCATATACTGGTCAAAATTTAAGTCTATTCTATTGTCTTAAAAGGTGTACACAGAAACACATACAAAAATTGTTAAAGCATCTAGGCCTACTACAATATGATTAAATATTTTGTAATTATTTTAAAATTAATGTTAGTCATGCATAACCTATGTTTAATCATATTACTTTTATCATATATATATATATATATATATATATATATATATATATATATATATCAGATTGCCTATATATTACATTTACACGTAATGGTAAAAAGCTAAATGGGTTACTATAACCAGTCAAACGTTGACTCTTTGTGAGGAACACAAAAGAACCAATTAAAATTGTTTTCTAGCTCTGGATACACCAAAGGAGGATCTCACACACCTTTCATCTCTGGTAACTGTGCTCAGAGGCAAGAGAAGTGCAAGATAGTCTGAAAAGGTTTTCTTTTTTGACCATTGCATTTGTTCCAATTTGCAGGGATTCCATTTAACTACAAAAAGATAAAAAATACAATCCCCTATAATGATTGATATAGTTCAAAGTGGCCAATTTGCCATCTGTTGCCATAACAAATTCTGAAAATTAACGATTGCTATAAATACAGGAGACACTTAGCTGTTGTCTTAAAGCTGCAGTTGGTAACTTTTGACGCTCTAGCGGTTAATAAACAGAACTGCTTGCGTCTTGTGGAAGAACATCGTAGCCGGAACTACTTCTCTCTGTTTATGTCTATGAAGAATCACAAAGGTACTGGGTTACTCCGTCGCGGTACCCCCGAACCAATCTAAAATAGTCCGAATATAAACACTTATTATAGGTGCACCCCAGTGATTCAGTACAAGCTAAAGACACAGTTTGGAAAATGGATTCATGGTGTACTTGCTTATTATAAAAAAATTTTCTACATTTTGAACACAAACAAATTACGGACCGCAGCTCTGATTGGTTGTTTTCTTTCGGTAACTTCAAATGGCAATAGGACCACTGGGAGGAGCCAGAGGAGCTTGATTTTTTCACAGATTATCTGTCTCATATTCTACTGTCAGGACATAATGACAGGTTAAACAAATATGTAAAAAAATATATATTTTTACAAAAGTTACCTACTGCAGCTTTAAAGTGAATGTGTGTGAATTGCAATAACATAATTAACATAATGGAGTAATGTTTTGCGAAATCCATTACCTAAGAAAGCTAACATTTTCAAAAAAGTTCTGTTTATAATGTTGGTATTTCAATTAAGTACTGTATTTGCAAGTTTAGCTGAATGAGACTCTGTTGGATATTATGTTTACATGTGAATGTAGGAGATGTATTTACAATGGGTTTACAACTAGCCTTATCCAGACTGATATAAGCATATTCATTTGCAATACACTAAGCCAATTTACGGTTTTGAATTTAGGCAGAATTAAAAACTTTGTTTGCCCGAAATGAGATTTTGATATGGCTAAAGCATCTATTTTTCTTTTAAATTTTAAATAACATCTGTGGTTGAACAAACAAGTCAAGAGTTGGTCAGAAAATTCAGTGAAGAGATTTAGCAATTATTTTGTGTTCGTTTGATAGTGTGAGTGTGAGGCAGAGACTGAAAATGTGTCTTACACCAAATACATAATGGGGGAAATCATAGTTTAGATCAGCTTGCATTTTTTTTAGGTTTGGTCTCAGCTTTGGTGGGGACACCCCGGGAAACAGCCCCCCCACCCCCACCCAAAATAGTGTTCCTAAAGATCTAGTATAACTGTATAATCTCAAAAATGCACTCTCAAAAAATAAAAATAAAAACCTGAGACTGTGTAATGCTGAACAACCAAACGTTTTATTAACATGAATTATTATGTACATTAGTATTTAAACTAACAAAAAATACTCTGCCACAAGGAAACAAATCTAAATAAATAAATATAATAACCCTTTTCTATTATAAACACTATTTACCCTCCAGTACACTCACGTTTATGTTGACTGCAAGATTCCAAGTCAAGGCACAGGCTTATTGACATTCAGTTACTTGCTAACGTAGCATTCTATTTTCCACAGTAGAATAAAACTGATTTTTTTTTTTTTTTTTTTTTTTTTACTGGCCTTTGCATGTGGCACAGAGACAGCCCTGGTAACTTACCGTCGGTAGTCGTCAACATGTGTGTGCGTACACACACACACCACCCGCTCGCTGCTAGTGCAAGCACAAAAGTAGTCCCGGCCTGCGCGTGTAGCCTGTCAGATACCCCGGAGCTAATCAAATTACAGCGTTTCTTGTACTGTCGTCGTGGCCAAATTTGTGGGGACAAATTTGTCATCTCAAAATATTGATAGGGACTAGTACCTAGCGTCCCCCCCCCTAAACCTACGCCCATGTCTTCAGAAAATGCTAGACATATAAGGAACAGTATAGACATGGAACATTCCAACTTTCAGTAAAGGATGTACTGAACTCAACAACCTGGGCCCAAAAGGATCCTCCACCACTCTTCACCGATTTAATTTTATACATTTTGTATCATCTGTGCATGCGGATATACACTGAGATAAAGAGACATAAGATTAGATAATAAAGAGAGAAAGCACAGATGGGAGGAGGGAGAAAAACAAGGAGACAGAAAGGGAGGGCAGTAGTAAGAAAGAGGACAACAACACTCACACCAAACCTTAAAAGGAAACATCTATGGAAGAGAACGAGTAAGAAGGGAGAAGGGATTGCAAAGACAATACATTTCCTTCCAAAATACATTCCCTTCTGGGGTGACAGAACTATCTGCAAGCCTCAAACTCAGAGAGAAGAAAACTAATAAATGCTCTTAAAATAATGATGGGGTGGCAATATATCATTCTTACACATATTCAAACACACAAGCGATTTTGCATGTTGACAACTGAAAGTCTCTAAAATCATCAACCTTTTTATTTTTAGGTCTGCAAAATCTATTCATCAACATTCGCCTGCAAACCAAGAACATACTAAAAATAAATAATGTTATATTTCGTTTTGTATTTCAAAGCAGAGACTTCAGTCAGAAAGGCAATTAAAAGGAACAGGGCTCTTTTGCCTTTACAGCTTCATGGGCTAATTTAGCAGAAACCTTGACTTACAGCAGTTCTTCTTTTCAGCGCTCTTGTTACTAATCAGATTGCCTTTAATTGTGCTTAAATGAGTCTTGACACAAAATTTGTTGAAGCAAGGATAATTTTCAAAAAAGCAGAAAGGAAAGAGACCCCCCACCCCAATAAATTATGCCGGATTTAGATTTTTTGCAGTATTGTTAAATTGAATGCTGATATGATTTGGTGTAGTCATGTAATATAGAGCTTATGAAATAATGTCTATTATCTGCAATGCAAGTTAATGATTCTGATAATGTGTAGAAAAGAAATGACAAAATCGTAAAACATTCACACTGTTTCCTTCAGATTACTTAACCCTGTAAAGACTGACATGAAATAATAGTCAGAAAATCTGGCAGTTTATTGAACCATTAGACAAAATAGTTTAATAAATGACCATATAAATTGACACAATCTCATTAATTCGGTCCAGGTTCAATGACAATTTGATGTGCATGCTTATTCCTTATTGTCGATCATGGAGCAAATCGATCCACCAGCGAATATTTGTGCTGTTTAATGCATTTGTGTGTAAAAAAATATTGTGTTTTCCTAAGTGCATAAATGACACATCACAGGTATATTTTTCATCTGTAAATGTTAGAAAGTCATGCAAATACTGTATATCAATTTTGCTGTCAGGAGTGGGTGAGGCTTATGCGAGCGAGTGAATGCTGGTACCAGCATGCGCACTAAACAGATGGAGCAGAATAAAATAATTCTGAATAAAATATACAATCCACTAAAATATTTGTTGTTGGACATTAAATGTGATACATGTAGAATTTTAATTCTGCACAAATGTAAGATGGCTAATTACAGCCCTAATTACTAGCTCAAATGAGAAAACCCAGGTTCTGATAGAAATTCACTGCCTTCAACAAGTTTCAAGACAATTAAAGTCTGACTTTAATTTGCCTACAATAAGCAGCAATATAATACAGAGTATTAATCCATAATTCATAGATTATTATAGATTATCAGAGGAGGGTAGAATACCCAAAAATTGTATTCAAGTAAAAGTAAGAGTACTAGTCTCAATAGTTACGTGAGTAAGAGTAAAAAAGTATAAATATAAAAAAAAAGTATATATATATACAGCAGCCAAAAGAGCATTTGGCAAATTATTATTAAGCATATATATATATATATAGCAGCCAAAAGAGCATTTGTCAAATTATTATTAAGCATTATTAATTTTTTTTAATTTTTATTTGAAACATTCCCAGATGTATAAACTATATCATGAAATATCTCTATTCTCAACTGCATAGATTATGTTAGAAAATATGCGATGGTCAAAGTATAATAATGTAATCTATTAACTATGCATAAAAACATGTCTGTTTTCTTAAGTAATAGATATGGGTGTCATGCCATAACATATTTTTATATTTCTTATCTTTATATTAAATGTGAATATAACATTGAAAGTTAATGTGATATATAACCATTGTAAATTAGGCTACTAATCTTTCATTGTACAGAAAGAGAGCAAAGAACATTAACATTATCAAAGAACATTTACATTATCAAAGAACATTAACATTATAAAAGAAGATTTTCACTGACAGACTAGAGCTCAATCACTCTCAAAAACTCCCATTAAAATCATTGAAACTGTTAACACAGTGAAATCAATATCTTACAGATTTGTACACACATCTGCAATTCGTTGTTTTTGATGAGAGAATTCACAAAAAAAGAGGTATTCAGTCAGAGAGCAAATGAAAGAAGCACTGGCATTTTAGCGATGACTCACCGGAACACCTCTGATTGGCCATTGCAATCATTCATAAGTTCAACAGAATCTTTTGTGATTGGTTGCACAGTGCCTTGTCTCTGGCTCAGCGCCAGCCACCGAACGCAGATCTGAATTTAGCAACTGATGATACACTCGCTGAACATTCTCACGCCTGTAATCGAATGTACCCTAAGTTATACCTGTCGAACCGTAGACAGCACACGCGGTGTTCATCTAATAATGATCTTCATCGCTAGCAAACAATAGCCTTTGCAGATTTGCTTTCAATTCAGTGCAGATCCAAAGCCACGTCTTCAATGCTCTTGATGTTCTTAAACTTTCTGTTACAACTCTGAGTGAACTGCTTCAGACAAAGATCAGAGCACGCGGCAGGCAACTGAAACGAATCATTCAAACTGATTGGCGAACTGGTTTGATCAAGCCTTTGAACAGAACTGACTCAAAAGAATGAATCATTCTCGAATGGGCATCGCTCATTGCCCAGAGTAAAGTAGACGACTCGTTTGGAAAAAACTGAAGCATTTATAACAAATTGCATTAAGATAAAGTAACGAGAGGTGCGTCGACCACAGTAACGAAGTAAAAGTACATATTTTCCCAAAAAAATTACTCAAGAGTAAAAAAAGTACCCATATTTAAATATACTCCAAAAGTATTAGTTATCCCCAAAAAATTACTCAAGTAAATGTAACAAAGTAAATGTAACTCGTTACTACCCACCTCTGTAGATTATTAATTTGTAAACGTTATAAGATGCATTTGGCTACTTAAAGCGTAGTTTTCTAGTTTTGTAGCATCCCAGGTGAATTTAAAATGGACATGACTGACTAATATGCAAACCCAATTACACAGCAGGACTTCCTTAAAACTGACTGGACATCTACTCGTTCAGATAACCAGTTTGTGGAGTTTTGCACATTCTATATAGAAGGGCCAGAATAGAAATTTACTGAAATTTCTGCTTATGCCGACCGGCCAGAAGAACAAATATTATTTATTTATCATTCAACAGTCACTTGTCTCAGTCCTGATATAAATAAGGTGGAATGGTGTCTTCCCATCATTCCGTGCTGTGAGCGGTGACAGAGGTGACAGTTGGCCATGCTGTCAGGTGAATAAACTGATACTGGGTTGAATAACTCAGTATAAACCTGGGTTGAGGTTAGTGCTGATAGTGTTAGTGCATGATTTAAATAAAACTATAATAATTGTATGCAAGAGTTCCCAAAATTCTCCATGTTCACTCTGCCTGCATTAGTTGAAGCTTTCACTTGACTGTCACTCTTGGCATTGGTCATGGTAAATGCTAAGTTACGGCCAATTCGTTATGAGACTTGCTTATTACATTCCAATCTTCTGAAGTTGAATGATAGGCATTGTCAGCCAATGTAATTTACATCCATTCAAGAAATAATCCAATTCAAGAAATTCTTTCTCACTTGCCACAATAAAACATTGCATGCCAGTTTAAAATGGGGAATGAGATTTGAGATATTCAGGGGAATGTTTCTAAACAAACTCTGGTACAGATGAATGGATGAACCAATGAATGGATGACCTTAAGCACACATGTTGTTCTGTTAGCAGTTTCTGGTTCACTTGCAAAAAGGGCAGTGTGAAAGCGAAACGCACCAAAAAATAAATAAATACATAAAAAACAACAACATTGTATTTGGTCCGGCCAAAGCAAGTGAACTAGTGGACTTGTGTGAATACATCCTAAATCACAGCCTACATTGTCTATTTATTGTTAATCACAATAGGGAAGAAAAGACTATCGCAACTTCCATTTCAGTTTTAACAGGTCTTTGCCCTACTACACCCTTCAAAGGCCAAGTGTTGAACATACTAGCGGTGCCCCTGGAGGAGGCAGACCCAGCCCTGGCTTTGCTCTGTCCTGTCCAAGCATTAAGGTGCTACGTAGACCGGACACAAAGCTTCAGGACCTCAGACCAGCTCTTTGTCTGTTATGGAGGCCATCAGAAGGGGAGTGCCATCTCTAAGCAGAGGATGGCCCGCTGGGTTGTGGATGCCATAACCCTGGCTTATCAGGCTCAGGGTGTGCCCTGCCCCTTCAGGTTGCAAGCTCACTCAACTAGAAGTGTTGCGTCCTCCTGGGCACTGGCTCGTGGCACCTCGCTGACAGATATTTGCTCTACTGGGCGACCCCTAACACATTCACTAGGTTCTATGGCCTTTGTGTAGAGCTGGTATTCTCCTGTGTTTTCACCTCAAACGGGTAGTGGCACTCAGAGGCCCCGGTTAGTGTCAGATTGCTTAAACTGCTCCAGATTGTCCGTACTGTAAACCCTGTTGAGATCCTCCATCACCCTAGGCAGCTGGATGCGGCGGAATGTCTGGCACCAGGCCTTCATGATGAATCCATGGGAACCATGGAAGGCTGGCTTCCATATTAAGACCTAAGCGGTAATCATATGTGCATAGTCCATGGTATAGCCTTAGAGCCCATGTTTCCCCAGCAGACTTCTGCCTTTCCAAGAGGGTTTTAATCATCTCAAATTTCTCCATATACTCCTAAATGGATGCTATATGTGTATTTGCTCCCGAGACCTCATTCGGGAAGGATGGGGCTTCCCCAGCGTATGTTTTCCCAGTGTTATCCAATCTCACCCAATGAGGTAGTGCTTTGACAATGGTGAGTGGAACTACTTGTTCCGAGCCCCTGCCTATACCTTATAGGGGTGGAAGGGGCAGCAACCATGGCGCTTTGGTAGGGATCCCATTTTGCGTCGGTCACCAATGTGGCGTCAAGAGTGACTGACTGAAAGGGAACGTCTCTGTTATGTATGGTAACCCTCGTTCCCTGAAGGAGGGAACGAAGACGCCACGTCCCGTCGCCAAGGTTGCTGTACCGCCGCTGAGCTGTACCGCTGCTGAGCTGCCAGGTCTCCTGCTCGGCTCCTCAGCGAAAACCTTGTATGCATTGCACCTGCTGCCTTCTTATACTCACGCAGTGATCAACGGTAGCTGGATTCAATAATTGCATGCCAATGTGCATTGGCTCGTTTAGTTTACACTCGAAGTAGATTTGTCTATCGAATTGATATCCCATTTTGCTTCGGTCACCGACGTGGCGTCTCCGTTTCCTCCTTCAGGGAACGAGGGTTACCATAAGTAACCGAGACGTTACAGGTTTTAAAACTGTAAAATGTTAATAAGAAATATATATTATTTCAGTGGTCCGAACTATTTTGATTGGTCGAACAAAACTATGTATTTATTAATAAGCTTATTTCTTTGGCTTCCCTAACTATATGAACAATTACTGCATTTTATTATTTAGAGTTTCCCATTTCTCAATGAATCTGGTTAAATGGCTTATATATGGTTAGAATGGTTTTAAGACCATTAATCTTAGTTCAGTGAATTGATTGAGAAAAACAAGATGATGGACATTTCATCCAGAAATCATGGACATTTCGTCAACTGTTCATCCATATTTTAAGGATTGTTTCATTCTGAAAGCTGTATGGTCTTTTTATTCTGTGTTAAATATTGTATCCAACAGGAAGGCAAAGCTTCAGCCTGTAATGGATAGACCTAATTAATAGAGATAAAGCACATAGTTGACACACACACACACACACACACACACATCTCCTTCTCCTGATTGCATCAGTTCAAACCATTGTCATTTGAAACTCTGTGCTGTTCCCAAAGTTCAGTGTAACCTCAAGTCTTTCCCCTGCATCAGTCTTTTTTCACTTTGGCCTGTCACCCTCCATTTGACTCAATCCATCAATGCAGACAGTGAATGTTTAAAGCAGGCAGTGAGTTTAAAAGGACATAGAAGGTAACATCAGGTTACAAGGAAGATATGTGGCGAATCCGAACCTATTAGCTGTTATGTCTCTATTACAGGTGGCTTAAAATATGCATACGTTTAACAGTAGACATTTCCTACATTAGAAAAAATACTTTAAAACAGTTTTCACATATAAATTGCTAATAATCCTCCCAAATAATTACAAAGAAAGTCAAGTAACACATTAAATTATGTTGTAAATGTTGTAAATAAATGTTGTAAAATATAAGAGGGGCACTAGTTTTAACACCAGTATGAAGCATTTTTAAATAATTTGAACTGCACAGGTACATGCTAAATATTTAGTAATATGAATGATTAAACAGTAATTTAGTAGCTTTATAGTTGAAGTCAATGGCTGCATCTGAAATCGCATAGTTCCATATTATATAGCAGGCAAAAACAGTGTGTGAACAGAGCAAATTCACAATAATAAAACAGTAGGCAAAAAGTGCTTATTGTGAATCTGATTAACACTTTAATATTTACCAATTTTTTGTCTATAGAGCAGTTTAAATTATTTGGCAGCTCAGATTTTTTTTTCTTGTGTTCACACATTTCCTTTAGGAATAGGAAGTTGTGATGAGACACATTAAAGGGCTCATGCTGCCTTTTAAAAGGGGGGGGGGGGGGGGGTGATATGCTCGTTTTCACTCAATATCCTGTTAATCTTGAGTACCTATAGAGTAGTACTGCATGCTTCATAACTCCAAAAAGTCTTTAGTTTTATTATATTCATAAGAGAAAGATAGTCTGTACCGATTTTCCCCGGAAAAACACGAGTGGCTGGAGGCGTGACGTGTGGGCGGAGCTAAAGAATCACGAGCGCCAGTAGGCTTTTGCGTTGAGCGGGTCTGGAAGCTGTGACACCGTGAGGACAAAACCAACCAAAACAAACCATGGCTAACAGTCAGATTCAGCATATATTTATGATCCAGAATCAGATCCAGAGGCTGAAATTGAACAAGAGCAGCATCAGCAATCAGTCTCTATGTGGTATGTACTGAAACTGTATATATTTGCTTAGCGGTTTTGGAAAATGACCACTTTGTCGTCTTTTTTTTTTTTTTTTTAAGCTGTACATGTGGAAAGTGCAGTTTGATGACAACATCGCATGTTGTTTACTTGATGTGCTTACACGCACATAGTTAAGTTAATAACACAGATATTTGAAGCAGTTTTACTCACCGCATGCGGTTCCAACACACGATCGTGACCCTTTTTCGTTGGGACTGCATTATCCTTATGAAATAAACAATGTGCAAATCCGGCATCAAACTGGACCTTGTTTGTAAAACAAGCATCTTCGAAATGCAGGGGAACAAACAAAAACACTTGCACAACTCCGTTGATGCTCTGTAAAAATAAACTCCATCCACTGGTCCCTTAATGCTGTTTCTCTTTTGGTAATCTGTGCAGGGTTGTCTTGCCCTTGCAACCAAAAACACACTCCTTTTGTGACATTTCGCGACGCTCTAGCTCTGATCAGTGAAGTCTGTTGTGCTCTCAGTGCTGTGCTATATTGGAGCGCGCGCTCTTCCGGCAGACGCGCCCTCAGGACCCATATAAGGAAATTCCGCTCCATCTAACGTCACACAGAGCCATACTCGAAAAAAAACTTTCCGAAACTTGTGACAAACCGGAAGTAGTATTTTTGGAACAGAAATACTCCTTCAAACGTACAACTTAATTTTTGAAACTTTGTCCATGTTTAGCATGGGAATCCAACTCTTTAACAGTGTAAAAAACTCAGTATGCATGAAATAGCATTTCACCCCCCCCCCCCTTTAATATTAGAAAAGTAGCTTTTAGTTTAAAGGGATAGTTCAACCAAAAAAGCTAATTTGATGATAATCTGCATACCCCCAGGGCATCCAAGATGTAGGTGACTTTGTTTCTTCTTGTTTCTTATTCAGATTTTGGTGCTCAATAATTATTTATCATAATTAATGTTGAAAACAGTTTTTCTGCTTTATATATATATATATATATATATATATATATATATATATATATATATAGGAAATATATATAGGAAACTTTGCACTACCATTCAAAAGTTAAAGTTTAAAAAGTAATTGAATATATATGTATATATTTAATCAAGGACACATTAGAATTATCATAAGTAACAGTAATGACAAATTATGTAACAATAGATTTACATTTAGCTCAAACAATTGCAGTTTATCATCTTATTATGTAAGTGGATGGGAATCATGGCTAAAACATACAATAAAACAAATAAAAAAGACATACACAAACAAAACCAAATTAAACCCTGCGGTTCATGATAATACATTGATGTTTAAAGACACCAAAACGATCGATCTGTGCAAGAAACTGATACATTTTTATATATTTGTTTCTACCTCTGATTCACGCTTGAGGCAAATTCTTCTTGCTTTATGGTGGATCGGACTTATAAGTGCATTAATGCCACCTGTCTCTCAAGTGAACCATTGGCACTTCTAATTGAGATTGTAGATAGAGTGTCCCACTTGAGAGATAGGTGGTGGTAATGTACTTATAATTCTGCAATCCGCTGTAAAGCAAGAAGAAGAAGAAGACAACGTCTCATGCACCTGCTGTTGTGAATGGAAATTGCGTGACTCAAAGGTAAAATACATATAGTGTTCAGTTTATTACACAGAATGATCTTTATATGTCTTTACACATCAATGTGTGATTCCAATCCACTTGCATTATAAAACTGACAGACTGCAACGGTTTGTGTTAAAATTCTTGGTTTGTGTTCTACTGAAGAAACAAAGTCACCTACACCTGGATGCCCTGGGGGTAACAGATAAACATCTAATTTAAATATTTGGGTGAACTATCCCTTTAAGTCACAGCCTCACTTTTGTTAGTCAGTGTCAGTTTGTATTGGGGGAGGGGTATTCTTGTTCAGATTTTGATTGTGAATAAATCTGTTTAGTACAGGAAGAATCATCAATATTTACAATACAATACACATTTTATTTCTATAGCACATTTAAAACAACTGCCAGTGACCAAAGTGCTTTCCAACAACATTACATACAGTCACACAAACAAGATTCAACATTAAAATGTAAAACCAATTCTAAAAGCTCTACCAAAAAGGTAAACTTCAATCTAAACTTCAAAGCATCCACAGATGGGGATGATTTGATGTGCATTGGGAGAGGGTTCTATTATCCCTTTTGCTTTTGGGAACATGACGAATCATTTGATTAGAATATCAAGTTTCTTGAATTTTGATAAGGAATCAATAGGTCAACAATATATTTTGGAGCAATGCCATGCAACGCATTAAAAACCATCAGCAAAACTGTGATCAACCAGTGTAAAAAGAAACCAAAACTGGAGGAATTCTCTATCTCTTTTTTGTGTGAGTCAGAATATTTGTGCTATGTTTTCTCTTATAAGAGAGACTGCCATTTTTAAATGGGTTTATGTATAAATACACTGTAGACAATGTTTCAGCATACAGATTACCTCAGTGCTTACTTACGTGGACAAAAAACAACAACAAAACTATAGTTTGATTTCATGGGATATATCAGATTTGAAACAGATCCCTATAGTCCCCAAATTTTTCAAATATATATTTGAGTTAAAATATATCTACAAGTAAAGCTCAAAGCGCATTCAACCATCAAACTTTTTAATATTGCTGAATGTTAATCTTTCTTTGATACACCAAGTTAATGAGTAGTTCAGTGACTAACTCAAAGTGGAGCAGTATGTGTGACTCTGCTTTCATGCTGTTTGATACAACATTCCAATGCAGATGAGCACAGTACGCTAAAAGGAGCAGACTGAGAGATAAATCATCTTCGGCCTATAAAAGCTTGTCACCACGACACATACTGGCAACATGAATCTTATTTGATAGGCTCATGACACAGAACGCTGGGTGAGTAGTATAGTTCAGTCATTGCTCCTGAAGGACCCAATGAAGCCATCATCCCCATAGGCTTAGAAAACAATCTCATTCCACAAATATAGATATTTTTTTAAATCGCTAGCTTTTTGAATCAATGTTGTCGATTTGTTGTGATAGCTTACTGTTGGAGAGGAGAGTCTGGAATGTTTTATATGCTGACTGCGGAAACGTAAAGGAATATTGGTGGAATCATGTACAGGTTTAGTTCATACACTAAATTTACTGACAGCTGCTAATCAGTTAAACATGTTGCATTTTATTAATTACATGATATAGTGATTACATTAATTGTAATTAGCTGCAAATTATCAATATTTGCTGAGAAAAGACTCCAAATTATTTAAAATTATTATGAACTATCATAATTTATGTTGCATCAAAGTTTTTTGGAAACTTTGATGCACTACTAGTCAAAAGTTACAGCTTAAAAAAGGAAATTAATATCTATATCAAATCAAGGACACATTAAATTGATCATAAGTAACAGTAATGACATCAATTAGGTAACAAAAGATTTATTTTTCAAATAAGTACCGTTCGCTCATTTCTATTAATATTTCCACACACACACGTTCTCTGTATATTTAACTTTTTCAACATTTAAAATAATAACCATTAATAATAATTGATTACTAATAATAATTGAGTAACAAATCAGGTTTTTCTGTATCATTGGACACAAGTCTATATGGCCTACATTGCAAAGTAATCAAGTCTGTCTGATGTAGACTAGTAAGCCATCCAGACAGTTCTACTCATGTTCTTGTATCTGCAGTACTATCCAATTATTGGTCCATGTAGGCTGTCTTTTGAGCATTTTTCAGCAGGGTATGGATACAGAATTGTTTTTATATTTATTTTGTGCACAGAAAAGGTCAGGAGCTGTCGGATTTGAAAAGTTGAGCAGAAGAAGCTGTCTAGTCTGCTCTTGTCAAGAGTAAGTGCAATAAGCACCAAGAAAGTTATTCCTTATGGACAAATTGTCCTTCTTTAGCAACATGCATATCAAACCTGTTACCATTTTTAAAATGTAAATTTAAACAATTGTGACAAAAGTGTACAATATGTGTTTTGTGAACTTGACTATTAGCTATCAACTAGCAAATTTGTTTGAAATAGTCAAACCTGTTAATATCACACTGTTACTTTTTACAGTAACAAGTTTTTACATGTGGGTACAGGGATGACATAGATAAGGTTTGACACAGGACACCCTCTGTATATTATTGAGCTAATGCTTATATCATTCAATGGCATATGAGTTCTAAACTATAGTATCTAGTATTGCTTGCTAACATTTAAGGCTGATTTAGTTGATGTTGGTATCGAGACACCCTTGCATGGTCATCTAAAGGAATGCATGTAATTCTGAAAAAATAAACCTGCTATTAGTATTAAATTGGTCATATTATAAATTAAAGGAGTTTGTTTGGTAATTTAGACACATATAATTTGTAAATTAAAAATAAAAATATGAGAGAAACAAGATTCTGCACCAACAGCCACCTACCCCTCAATCTGATCATCTAGCAGTATTGTTGCCAAATGCTGGCACATATAAGGTTGGGAAAAACCACCACCACCATCACCAACAATTAAAAAACAACAGTTATTTAAATAACAGATGCTTTTGTCGAAGGTGATTTACAAAGAAGATAAACCACCCACACCCACAATCATTTATTAGTGAAGTTATGCATTGAAGTCTTTGCTGTTTCTTCCTATGTTTAGTTTTTTTATTTTATTTTATTTTTTATTGGGGAAACATGAAAACTGCATATGGTCTTTTGTGAAACTTTTCTGAAATGTTTTACCTGTTTTTTTTTTTTTTTTTTTTTTTTTTTTTGTGAAACTGTTTGTTATTAAAATACATAAAACATTTCTGAAGAACACAAAAGGAAATGGATGAGAGGGTGTTTGCAATCATCAACCTCCAAAAGCAGATTTAAAAAAAAATCTAAGTGATTTGACCCATATAAGCCTTCTGACATCATATGATAACTTTGTGTGAGGGAAAGACAGTTGTTCCCTATCTGTCTGTCACTACGAGTTATGTCAATATTTACTCGGGAGCCCCAATCATCTCTGTCTTTAAGAGAAAAAAACAATAAAATTTGGCTAGTGGATTTTGAATACCTGAGCCACTCCCCGTGCATACGTGTATAAATAGGCTACCCGTTCATCCACTCTTCAGACCAAGTGGATGAACGTGTTGATCTCCACAGAGCCATTCATCATTTGTCTGGAAGCTGTTCTGGTTGGTGTGATGGTGTAAATAGTGGTATCCCTGTCTGCAGCTATTCCCCAGGGCACTTCAACTAAAAGAGCAGATTTGGATGGATCGTGTCTTTTTAAAGATGCCATTCTTTCAGTGTCATCTTGGTTGTGGTCGTAACCTGTTTTTTGAGGTTGGACACGTCCTGTGGGGCTCCCAATCCCCTAATGTCGTCATGACATAATGTTCTGTTCCCTCCATTAGGTAACAAGGGTTTCATACATAACTAAGACATTATTCACTTATAATATTGCTCGCCACTTGTTGTAACACAACTCTTGTAAAAATAAAAAACTTCTTATTTTATTATTATTATTATTATTTTTTTTTTTAAACTGCACGATAAATGTGTATGTCTAAACTATTCACAGATGGTATCTGAAGACAGGCAATAAATATCACATCAAACATTAGTGTTGCAAGTCCCTCCATGTTCTTTATATAGTTTACATTCTGTTCCTCTTTCTGCTCAGATCAGCAACATATTATGTCAAATTTAACACAGAGCGCTCCAAATCCAAATTATATGCCAGGTCATATAAAATAACATAAAGCTTACAGCATTGGTTCTCAAAGAATCTTGCTGACTTTCACACTATTCAAATAAGCTGCACTAATGATACATCAATTAAGCACTGAAGTTTGTTCACAGATATATGACCCAAATATGCTCACTGCTGTTATGTAAACACAGATGTTGCACTGAGTTTTAATGGGTGGAGAGTAGTGTCTTCAAAATATCGGTACTTTGGTACCAAGTTGATACAAAACAATTTTGAAAATGTAACAATGCCTTTCTGCAGTTTTGGTAGCACTGAGTATTTCTGAATCTGCTTATAAAACACAATGTAAAAAAGCAACATATGTATTCGGAGAACAGGCTAAATTTGTTATTGAATCACCCTGTTCACCAAGAGTCTCTTTGACCAAGTGTAAGATTATGAATAAAGATGAAAAGGAGTATTTGCACATAAATTGGAATGTTTTTCGGCAACCTTTTCCAACTTTAATTAATAGTGCAATGCAATAATTGAATACAAGATTTTAGAGGAGCAAATTTCCATATTTTCTCTATTGCATCATACTGTAGCTGTCAAAAGATAAAGTGTCTGGAGAGGCTAAAACTATTGGTTATGTTCAAAGTGCAGAAAATTAGAGTTGTACGTGGTGTTTGCAAAGCACATAAGAAATTGTACCCTGGTAAGACACGCTCTGTCTCCCACGATGAAAATCCATAAAATCCATTTAAAAAATCATCTCCATCATGGGGTATAAGTGGTGTAATCTCGCCCCTGTCATGCTGGCAAGTTTCAACTCTGGTTTGATTCCCAGTTGACTTGAGATGAGGAAAGGATTGCATGCAACTTTTTTTTTTTGAGAGAGAGAGAGAGAGAGAGAGAGTTAATTGTGAAATCAGTGTTCCCACCTGAAAATAAATAAATAAATAATAAAAAAAGGCAATTTTCTTACCTTTTAATTTGACATTATTACATAGTACTAAAGTGAACACAGTCAGGAAAGCATAAGTACACTTAAGTAGCTTTTTATTTCATTAATATTATATTATCTGCAAGTACAGTTTGTTAAACATATACTTTTAAGACTTGAAGTGTACATTACAAGTGCACAATTAATTGTATCTGGCATATATCAAATTAATTTGAATTTTTCTGAGAAAAACGCACGATCTTGCTGTGTTCTCTCAGGTGAGAGTGTATCTTTAGGGACAATACAAATCTGTTTTGCAGAGTGAAGAATCACTGTACATAACAATAAATCCCTTATAATGATGGTTTGGTTGTAAATTATACTTACTGGCATATGCTCCCACCTTTAGAATAATCCAGATTTATAAACATCAGAAAGAGGGTAACAACATTGTATGTGGGCACATGCACTTCTTGTGAATCTGACGGCATTTTGCAAGATGATTTCATCAGTGCTACAATGCATTTAAATTAACAATTATTTAGCAGATAGATTTATAATCTTTAACATCTCACCATTAACAATCAATTAAAAGAACATTTCAGTACCAGAAACAATAAGTGATGATTTGTCTGTGATCACCATTAATCAAATGCAGTAACTGCCACTAGAAATCTCTCATTAGAGACCCAGTGCTTTTTTTTCCTGCACAAAAAAATTAATAATTAAATAATAAAAAATAAACAAACATTGGGTGACAGCCGGGCTTATTATAAAATTATTATGAAATTGTAATAATAAAACCTTCATATTCATCCGGAAGAAGGAGGCGGGAACTGGCGGACAATCAAATGAAACTTTAATAATTCAAAATAAACACAAAAGAGCGCGTCAGCCCCTCATGGACGACTGATGCGCACAAATAAAAACCAAAACATAAAATAAAGCCCAGGCCTGGTCCTCTCTCGTCCTTCACTGTCGTCGCTCCTGTTTTATATCCCTCCATCTCCTCCATGGGACTCGAGACCGGTGAGTGTCGCAGGTGTCGCTCATATCCAATCACTCCACCGACCTCACTCGTTCCCACGTCCCTCGGCCTCACGGATGACTGATGCGCACAAATAAAAACCAAAACATAAAATAAAGCCCAGGCCTGGTCCTCTCTCGTCCTTCACTGTCGTCGCTCCTGTTTTATATCCCTCCATCTCCTCCGTGGAACTTGAGACCGATGAGTGTGGCTCATCTCCAATCACTCCACCGGCCTTGCTCGTTCCCACGTCCCTCGGCCCCGCCCCACTCGTCACAGAAATGTCTTACCCTTTTGAATTCATGGGCCACTTCTGCTGAGAGTAGCACATCCAGCCTGCCACTTCCTGTAGTTTTAGTTCAGTCTGATGGCTCAGACTCAGATCCATATTACAGGGACTGCCAACACAATATTGCAGTGAATTTATCAAATGTTTACATTAACAGAGCTGATAAAGTTATAGCAATGACAGCAATTCATCAACTATTACTGTATGTATGTAAAACTGTCTGTACTATTTCAATATATTTCTTTGTTCTGCTCATTACTAAGATGTCTCAGTAGCTCAGCGTTCAAATTATTGTTTTTAAATGAAAGAAAGTCCCTATACAACTAAATGAATGACTATATTTTACCTGATGTTATTTAGGCCCTTTAAACTGTATGAACTCTTTTAAAGGGACAGCTTGCCCTTTAAACTGTCGTCATTTATTCACCCAGAAGTTGTTCCAAACGTGTATGAATTTATTTTAGCAATTAAACATAATATAAGATATATTTTAAAGAATATGGGTAACCAAATAGACTTCCGTGTGAGAAAAAAAAAAAAAAAAAAAAAACTATTCAAGTCAATGGCTACTGTCAACTCTTTACATACTTTAGAATATCTTCTTGTTTCTCATGATACAACAACTTAATGTTTAGTAAATGATGACATAATTTTCATTTTTAAGTGAACTATCCCTTTACTATTTGTTTAATATAACAAAGTTTAAAGTTTGATAATGTTCAACTTTAATCTGATTGCCAAGCACAGAGTAAAAAAAAATGGATTTCATAATATCTATTCTTGGTCTTTGATCCTTGGTCCTTATTCTGTAATCTTTGATCAGAATGCAATAACTTTCTCCATTTATAAAATCACTTTTCTTATTCACACAAATTTATCTTTTTTGTTTGAACTGTTCTTCCCCAGCCCTAAGCTCAATTCTGCATGTAGCACCTTTTTTTTTTCTTTTTTACAATCAAGTTCCAAAAATGCTAATTACTCAAAAATGTATTACAGCTAATGAAATAAAATATAAAATATAAATATTTTATTCAATATTAATTTAATGTAAATATAATTTAGAATTATGAAAATTTCCATAAAAATCCACAAAAACATTCTTAATCTCCATATCTTCATTTAGATCTACTGTAGTTCTCTAGTTTAATGGACACTATTTAGATTTAGCTCATTAATTCTATGGCATTGTAATAAACAAAATGGCTCTTACGCTTCAGTGAATCTAAAGGCGTGGAACTGTGAATAGCTGATCACATCAATAACAGCCAAAGATGCTTTATGATGTAGTTTATTCAATGCATTGAGCATTCGGCAAACTTCCAGTAGCTTATGCAGCATGTTCATTTCACTCATTGATTTCTATCTGACTTGTCTCCATAAACTTAGATCTGAGGGCAGATGGGTATATATGATTAGACATTGATTGTGTTAATGTGTGAGTTGGTCATACTAGCTCTTGAAAAGATCATTAGTGGCCTTTGCTACAGCAAGCATCATTATTACTATTGCTCATTCTTAAGGTTAGTGGTTAGAGTAAACTCCTAATGCTAAGTATTATATGACGTGACGTGACATGTGACCAAGTATGATGACCCATACTCCGAATTAGTGCTCTGCATTTATCCCATCCAAAGTGCACACACACAGCAGTGAACATACATACACCGTGAACACACACAGTGTTGGAAGTCATTTTTGCTGTAGCGTAAGAGGAGCAGTTGGGGTTTCGGTGCCTTGCTCAAGGGCACCTCAGTCGTGTTATTAAAGGCGGGAGATAGTGCTGCACATTCACTCCCCCCACATACAATCCCTGCCAGCACAAGACTCAAACCCACAACTTTTAGGTTATGACTCAGACACTCTAATCATTAGGACACAAATTATATCCCAAATCAGACTCGTTGTGCACTCTTTACTATTGGCTGCCAGAGGTGTCAGTGTATCTAGATCAAGAGTTTCTTATTTTAATACTTAATGGACGTTTCAGTCTTTCATGCTAGAATATTTCCCTTTGAGAGTTTGTTTGACGTCACCATTCAGTTTGTTTGGGGTGAAAGCCTTTGTCTGAACTCTGAGTCCACAACAGGTTTGAAAAAAAAACTACATAACTTGTGAAAATGTTGACACAGTTGGTATCTTTGCAAGCTCATGCTAATTAAAGCATAATGTATTTCTCAGCTGATTTTCTCAAAAAAAAAAAAAAAAAAAGAAAAGAAAAAAAAAGCCTTTTAAATGTAGCTCGCATTCTTTGTATCTCCTGCAATGCATCTGCAGCAGAGAAACACAAGTGCTGTTCTGTGAAGTTCTGGTTGCAAATCCAAAGGGACACATCCTTCAGAAACAGCTAGCATTGTCTGGTCCTGAGTCGTTATCTAGTGACAGTGGTAAACAGCTGCCACTAGTACCCATGCTGGTATTCACATTAGTGATGCAAATTCTATCATATAGAACCAAATGTGTCAGCTTTATAGTTAAGATTTATATTAAAATATACGTAAAAAAAAGAGTAACAGTTAGTATGAGTTAAAGTTCTACTGAAATATAAATTTAAGCATTTTTTTCTGCAGGGAAGCTACAGTGCTTACACAGAAATACATAGCAAATTAATTTGCAGAGGTTTTGTAATAGCATAGTATAGTATAGTATAGTATAGTATAGTATAGTATAGTATAGTATAGTATAGTGATGGGCTGCAATTGCGAATGAGTGGGCGCAATTGCTAAAATCTTTTGCTTTTTCATATGTATCACATATACTTAGCTGTACCATGTGGAACTGAAAACAAAAACAAACAAACAAACAAAAACCTGCTGGACCAGCTTGATGTTAAAAAAAGCACAATAACATTATGGTCTGACACACAACTGAAGCATCTGCACAATAACTGCTTGCAATCCTTAACTATTGCACTCAAACAGTCAAATAAATACTTATGAAGGAATTATCTCTAATCTGTATTATGTATCTTGGAGAGCATTTATTGTCACAAAAGCTACGCGAAGGTCGTAACCTTCCCAAAGCCCCCGATTAAATTCACTGACCTTGGTATCGAAGGGGACAAAAAGGGTGAGTACATCGCTGCTGGAGAAGGCCATGCTGCTGTTCCATCCACAAAAAGTTTGTGTAAGGCATTTCAACCTTCAATGAAAGATTGGTTCAAATCTTTCCTATTTGTTCTTTCAGCTTGGCAGAACAATGGGGAAGCAAGCCTTTGGAAAAGGTAACTACGGAGACCACAACCTACCCATAGAGATGTGATGTGGAGAAACTGATATGGACTGACAGAGAGCAGGGAATGGTATGCCAAGGTTCAACACCTGGTCTCGGAAGGGAGTGGTGGGAACCTTTGGCACATATCCAGGCCAGAGTCTCAGGACAACATGAGAGTAGGCCAGCTCGAACACAAGGCACTATTCACTTACTGAAAATGCTTGGAGGTCCCGACCCTCTTGATGGAATTGAGTGCAGTAATGAGCGCTGTCTTTAGGAAACAGGAACTTCAGCTTGACTGAATCAGGCGCCTCAAAGGGACCCCTCTGAAGTCCACCCAGGACAATAGAGAGATCCCAGGAGGGTATCAGAGGTGTCCTAAGAGGATTTAACTTTCTGGCACCCCTTAGGAACCTTATGATCTAGTCATACTTCCCCAGGGACCAGCCATCCACTGTATCGTGATGGGCTGCAATAGCTGCCACATACACTTTCAAGGTGGAGGGTGGCAGCCTACGCTCCAACCTTTTTTGCAGGAAAGAAAGCAGGACTCTTACCAGGCATCTCCAGGGGTCTTCTCTGTGAGGGGTGCCTGGGTCAGGGAATAGAAGAGCTGGCAGTGGGAGGACTCGTGGGAAGCAAACAGGTCTACCTGGGCTTCCCTGAAACGACTCCATTTCAGCTGGACCGCTATTCCCAGGGGGAAAGGTTGCACGATTGAGCTCCCCGGAATGTGGAAAGAATGCAGCCACTTGAGCCACATCTGACTCCAGAGGAGGAGATGGTGGGTGAGTTGAAACATACAACATGATCATAGACCGCCCTGTTTGGATGACTGAAAATGCATGCAGGTCCCCTACCCTTTTGATGGGGGCCAGTGCAAGCAGAAGCAGTGTTTTCATTGATAGAAATTTGAGCTGAACTGACTGCAAAGGCTCAAATGTTCCATGCTGCAGTGCTTTGAGCACTAGAGATAGGACCATGGAGGTGATAAATGGGGGCCGGGGAGGATTTAACTTTCTCGCTCCCCTAAGGAACCTGATAACCAGGTCATGCTTACCAACTTCTTCAACCCCTGCTGCAAAAAGGACCTGCTCCTCGTCCTCCATGACCTTGCACAGCATCTGTGCGAGAAGGCTCACTGGGGGAAATACTTGTGCTGGCCCCACAGGCAACTGTGTAACAGTGCGTCCAGGCCGAGTGTTCCCTCGGTCAGTGAGTAAAATAACTGCCAGTGAGAGGTCTCTGGAGAGGCAAACAGGTCTACCTGATCGGATCTGAAACATCTCCAAATCTGCCTGTCTCCATTCTCTGGGGACAGCACTTTGTGACAGCTCATTGTTTGTGTGGTTGTACAGGCCTGGAATGTGAATGGCATTAAGTGACCTCAGATTCTTCTGACCCCAGAGGAGGAGGTGGGCAAGTTGTGACATGCAACTGGAATGTAGACCACATTGTCAGTTTATGTAGGCAACAGTTGTTTTGTTGGAATT
Organism: Carassius auratus; assembly: GCF_003368295.1. Taxonomy (NCBI): domain Eukaryota; kingdom Metazoa; phylum Chordata; class Actinopteri; order Cypriniformes; family Cyprinidae; genus Carassius; species Carassius auratus. Next base: position 15,189,103 of record NC_039254.1, read on the forward strand.
GCAGCTGGGGGCCCATCCAAACCCCTGACACTGCATGCACATTGTACGTTGCCCCCCAACAAGTGGTGGAGGTATCCGTGTAAACCACAACATGCCTGGAGACCTGTTCTAGGCACACTCCTGCCCAGAGAAATGTAAGGTCTGACCACGGGGTGACTGACCACGGGCTGAAGGTTTTGTGGCAGGCTGGTGTGATTTGGACATGGTGAGTGTTGTGTTGCCACGCCCACCTCGGGACTAGACCATGGAGACAGTCTCATATTAAGCAGGCCCAGCAGTGTGACTGGTGGAGTCAGCTTTTCCACAGGTCATATAAGCATCATCGGACAGACCAATCAAGTGCCTACAAACCCGACAGGGGAGGCATGGGTTGCCTTGTAGAGTGGAGGAGGTATCAGGACAAATCTGCATCACAACTGTCCACCTAGCTGCACCACCGTCGAGAGTGGTGAGGGAGGAGGAGTTAGCAGGTCAGTTTCCGGCAGAAAAGAAAAAGTGTGCCATCCATGACATGGTAAGCCCCTCATGCACCACTGGGAAGAATGGCACCAGGGCGGGGCTCTGAGAACTAACATTGGCAACCCCTACCCTCACAGAGGCCCGGGAAAGCATTTCCATGATTTACAGATCCGATTCAGGTATTGATACAGTACCAGAGGACAGCAGCACAGCCGAATCTTCCTCTCCAGAAATCTCCAGCCCACTCTCCGATGCAGTGATCGACATCCAGTCGTCGGGGGGAGCGCCAAAGGATACTGCCGGTATGCTCCTTGTGGAGAGCCCAACATGTTCCTTTGGCAGCTCAACTGGTTGTGGAGTACAAGAGGAGCAATGGTCCCCGAGGGTTGGTTCACTGCGTGGTTTTCCCATCACTGTTACCCTCAGAATGCCCATGATGCAGCCTGATGCAGCCCCTGCCTGACTGCTGCCATGAGGAGATCTAGATTGAGGAAGAGGCAATGGAGCTCTGCCCCTTTTGATGCAACAGAGCTTGGCCCACAACTCTGAGATGGTCGTCTTCCTGCAATGAGAACATGACCCATCCACAAACACTACCCCAATGTGCTTAATGCCCAGACACGTGAGTCAAAAATTATCACCATCACCCGAAGCCAGGTAAAGACTGCGTCCAGAAATGCACGGGTGGTGCATTGTGCAAAGTCATCTTTACAAAGAAGGAATCTTGTCTTAAAAAAGAGGCACCCGTGAATGCTCTTTTAGAGAAAAGCGCTCTTTTAGCATGATGAAGCACTCAGGGGAGATGGCCGTCAACAACACAAACAGGGTGTAGTACAGTCTGATGTGTGCAACCCACTTGACTCCACCACTGAAGCACCATACTGCCAACACAAAGAGCTCCAAAGAGCACGCTGAACTTCTCTCAGAAGAGTAGTCAGGAGCAAAATGATGTGATCATTTACTGAAAAGCTAGTGTGCGTTGCACCTGCTGACTTTTTATGTGCACACTATGATCATCAGCAGCTGGATGCAGTCATCGCATGCCAATGTTCATTGGCTCATTTAGTTACACTCAAAGTGGATTGGTCTCTGTAAGCGAGATCTCATTTCCTCAGTCATTACCGACATGACATCGAGAGTGACTGACTAAAAGGGAACTATTTTTTTGGCAATCTGGTTCAAAGGTAAGTACACAGGGGCATGTCTAGAGCATTTTCAGTGGGGGGGGCATGCTGGAGCACTGCCTCCAAATGCCGCCAGTGACCAAAAAAAAAAACCAATAGTATATTATATTGATCTTACTGGGTAAGATTCGGTACTGGGTTACTCCACCGCGGTACCCCCGAAGCAAGCTAAAATAGTCAGAATATAAACACTTATTAAAGGTGCATCCTAGTGATTCAGGACAAGCTAAAAACACGGTTTTGGAAAATTGGTTCATGGTGTACTCGCTTATTATGTAAATTTTTCTACATTTTGAACACAAACAAAGTTACGGACCCCAGCTCTGATTGGTTGTTTTCTTACCAGGAGCGGTCCGTAACTGCAAATGGCAATAGGACCACTGGGAGGAGCCAGAGGAGCTTGATTTTTTTCACAGATTATCTGTCTCATAATCTACTGTCAGGACATAATGACAGGTTTAACAAATAAGTAAAAAATATATTTGTACAAAAGTTACCTACTTACTGCAGCTTTAAGTAACGTGTCACCAGACAATTATTATTATGGAACATTCTGTGCATATAGTCATTTGGTGCAATCTTGCTATGTCGTCACTGTCACAAAATAAACTGATAAAAAATATGCAAATCACCATGACAATGTTTATTGTTTGATAGTGCAAAGCGTATTAAACTTTTATTGTGTTTTATTAAACGTTGACTGAACATTCGATTGAAATCAACCACAACCAAAAGCGAGCAAAGCCTGACGGGGTAAAAACATTGATCTGAGAAAACCATACAAAACATACATAAAGGTTACCTACCAGTTCTTTGTTTGGTGTCTTGTGATGTGTCGTTCTTGAACGATTCGTTTTTTAATCTGACTAGGGAAGAACGAGTCGTCTCTATGATGGCGACATCACTTTGATTTTTTTTTTTTTTTTTTTTTTTTTTACAGTGGATTCTAATCTTCAAAAATGACCTTGTTGTATGATTTATGTCTTTTAAATTCACCCTTCAGATTAGACTATAGAACTGTAGTGTTACATGTTTAGGATTCAAAATGTTATTTGTAGGGCTGGGACTTTAACGCGTTAACTGAGATTAATTAATTACACAAAAAATAACGCGTTAACTAAGATTAATTAATTACAGAAAAAAAATTCCCGCATTTTTAATAACTTATTTTTGCACCGCGGAATGTTTCTCACTGGATGAGTGTCGGCAGACCGATTATACTGAAGCACCAACTAGCGTTCGCATATCACCGCATCGCATCGAGCCTCAAGTATCACCTCAACGCAAAACATATAGAAGCTAGCGTGGACTTTACACTTTATGTTGAACTATGTATTATTTTGTTGGTGCAACTGGCAGTTTATGTTGAACTCTTTATTGTTTTGGCCAAGGTTATTGAGAGTTGGACTTAGTATGTTATGGCCTCTGAAGCAACAGAGAGATGTTTTCTAATAGTCAGTGTTTCCAATGTTCTGAATGTAATTGACAGTATTGTGTTTTACTTAAAAAAACACTTTACAGAAAGTTCCAGCACCAAAAGCTTCCTGAATTTCTGAAATGTACTATTTCTAAATTGTTTCTAAATAGGCTATTGCTACACTTAATGGCAAACATTGCACTGGTCTGTTAGACTTGGTTGAACAAAAATAAACAATGCCTTGTTGCCTAAGCTTATGTATTCAGTCATTATTCAATGGTATACTATAAATCCTATACTATAAATTATATGCGATTAAAATGCGATTAATTTCAATTAATTAATTACAAAGCCTCTAATTAATTAGATAATTTTTTTTTTTTTATCGAGTCCCGGCCCTAGTTATTTGCTTTTAATTTATTTATTTAATTTTTTTAATTTATGTCATCATGTCCTGTTTGAACATGCATCGTATACATATATTAGACCAATTTGTGAAGTCTGCCTATGAAAAGCAATTGTTATACCAGCAAACTCAAAATTGGATTAAAAATTAAAATAGGCTATAAATACATAGATTAGTGTTTATTTACTGATAGACAGTCAAAAAGACAAATTAATCAATATTTTATATATAACAAGATTTTATATATTTATAAAATAATAACACACCACAGATCCTGAAGAAACAGTAACAAAAACACAGTGACAGAAATGTCAGAAATTGCGCATGGATCTGTCATGTGATTAAGGAATGATTTGAACCCGAAGACTTGTCAGACAAGAGGTGAGTTAATCACAGACTGAAGACCCAGGTAAAGAATTAATTAATATTTTCTGTATCTTTATAGCATTTTGGTTTTGTATTGTTTGTTGTGTGATCAACGTTTGCGTAAGTACTAGATGTGTTGTGGAATGACACATGTAACATTTTAATTACATTTTGCTAAAATTAACGAAATGACTCGAAAAAAAGATATGTTAATTTTGCTGAACGCGACTCAAATGTCTGAGTATAATGATCCGAACTTCCCATCACTAGTCTTGACTTCCCACACTTGATAAAGTAAAAGTCCAAGTCCGCGACGAGTGTTGTTTCTCTGACGACACTGCACTTCTTTGAATTGCGAACTTCAGTAGAGTCTATAAAATGATTGGCCATAAAATGAACCAATCACAAGACAACTTACAGGGGGCACCTGGGGTGGCCAATCGAATTTCAGAGGGGCTGGTGCCCCCCCTGGCCACCACGTAGACCCGCCCCTGTAAGTACAGTGCTGCAAACCCTGCTAACCCTATATATATATATATATATATATATATATATATATATATATATATATATATATATATATATTCCATAGTAAGGGAAATTCATACAATACATTTAAAGTATTACTCTAAGACCATCTCTGAACTTTTTACCATTACTCTGCTGTTCTTCCTGTATTGTTGACAGATGTCTCGTCCAGTTAGCAGTGAGTAATCTTATTCTCACACCAGTGGTATTGTCTCAAGCTATACCTCTTCTGGTTTGTCTCATTTGCCATTATGTTTTCGGAATTGATGTTGTTTTTTTCTAACTTATTTTGTTTTTTAGATTTGCATTTGCATTTGTAATTTGTTATTTTGTTTTCAAAATTGTGATCGGATTCGCAATTCTCGACCACAATAAAGAAGTCCATCTCTTGACTGCAAATTGTTCAAAATGCAGCAGCTCGATTTTGATGGGTGTAAAATACTGGAACATTTCAGCCTATCTAAGTATCTCTACACTGGTTTCTTATATTCTATATGTGTTCCTGTGGCACAGTGGTTGAGCACTGCATTTGCAGAGCAAAAGTTTGTGGGTTCAATTCCCAGGGAACACACCTACTGGTATAAAAATAAAATAATAAAATGTATAGCTTGAATGCACTGTAAGTTGCTTTGTATAAAAATGTCTGGTAAATATTATATAATATATATTTTTTTTAGTATACAAATCTTTAAATTGTCTTGCACAGCCCTATCCTTTAGATCTCATGACTGAATAGCAATTTGTATTAATGCTGAGATCCACTAGTCAAAGGCTTTTACAAATTCCAAGGTCTAAACTAAATCAAAGAGGGGACCCTACTGCAAGTTAATAGTAATGGCTGTGATATTTTTGCTTAAATTACGGTTACCATGTTACCATAGCATGCAGTCTATAAAGTCTTTCAACATGCATTCCTTATTATTTCATTTACTCAGCACTGGAAACGTTCATGATGGTGAATTTGGATTCTGAATTTGGACACAGCTGAAATGTTAATTGAATTTCCTAGCGTGCGCTTACGGAAAATCCATGCACATTCTGTTTTAGTAAATTGATGCAAGTTGGAGCAAACACAGCCATCTGCTGTGGAATGAAACATGGGTGGAGGTAGAGTTGGCTGCTAAAAAAAAAAAAAAATCCCCCCTTAACTCTCATTATGCTAAAATTTCCAGTGGGTGTGTTATCATGCTAAATTTCCAAATGGAAGATGTCACTTTTTTAACATGTTACTTTACAACGGGTATTGTACCAGATGCTTTGCCCGATATTGCATTTGTAAAGCCTTGATGCTGTGATATACATCATAGCTCTATGTATCTGACTTTTGTTTGCTATATTTCAGCTTTTCAAATGCCTGATTAAGGTGTTAGGGGTGTGCTAAAGGCAATATGCAGTTCCTCAAACATAGAGCCTCTTTAATGGAGGCACTGAATTGCATGTCTAATTTTGATCTGATACAGCAGTCAAGCATCACAGTGCGATCAAGATATTTTTTCCCCTCACAACAGGTTTCTTCATATAAGAGCAGTACACTCATGGCCAAAAGTATTGACAGTGACATACATTTTGTGTTTATTATGTTAATGGACACCTCAACAGCTTAAGTAGCAAATTTTGAAAAACACAAAATGTATGTCACTGCCATTACTCTTGGTTCAACTGTATAGCACTTACTTTATAGCAATGCCAAATTTTACAAAGCTCCATACTCTGTATATTTTACTTAGTGATTTTTTTTTCTTTTGTACTAAAACACTGTGTGCATTAGTGTATTTTGTATTGATGCCTGCATGATGCAACACAAGTAACTTCATTTCTAATTGAGCACCAAACTTTGTGAGAAAGGCCAAACTCATGGCACTAGAAAAATCTATTCTAATACATCTGAAATGATGTCTCAACTTACTTGAGGTCATTATTAAACACTCTAGATTGATTTGCAGCGATGAGGAAGAGGGCAACATTGTTGGTTGTTTATCCTTCAAAACCAAACATAATGGCCTTCTACGAGAAACGTGCCTGAGGGCAGTAACTGATACCAAACAATGATGACGTTGGTTAATTCAGACTTATTAAATTACTGCACCACGCTGATATGAACATGGTGAAGCATAAGGAGAGAAGTTTTATCCTTTTTTTTTCTGGTTTCGATTTAAATGGTTTCATTATTTTTTAATCAAAAGGAAAATCTAACCCTTTGAATTCATTAAACATTAGCAATCGATTAAATTCAATACAATTTAGCATTTTATTAATTAATTTATTTTTCTTTCTTTCTTTCTTTCTTTCTTCTTGTTCTTCTTATTATTATTTTACAGTAATATAACCCTAAGGTTTTTATTTTTCACTTTATTTATATTTTTTATAGAAGTTCACTGTTGTAGGTTTTAATACAATTTTTGCTTTAATATAAATTTATTACCAAAAATTATGCTAATCAAATGAAGATATAGAACATTAAAAATGTGATTAATCTTTTCAAACATAATCAAATTACAAATGTATTTATTTATTTAATGCAAATAAAGCTCTGGACAACAGATGTTTATTGTTTAAAATTATAACATGGAATAAAAATGATGTGATATTCCTTTTTGGTGATTTCATTCTTCTTCTCCTTACTCAAGAGCGTGTCTACATGGTGTCCAGGGGTGGCAAATATGGTTGGCCACCCCACGTGCCCCCCCCCCCCCACACCAGATGTCTTACGATTGGCCTGTTTTTATTACATTTCTTTCTGGCAGTGTTGGATCCGGTCATGCACATTATAGGCGGCTACCTAAGGCGGCTTTCTTCTCTTCTACATAGGTTACTTATCTAATTTTAGGCAGTTTCTATAGTGTTATCCTACTGACAAAATGTAGAGAGCATATTAATGTAACTAGATAGCACATCCATGAAATGCACGAGCACAAATCTTTCCACTCACAGGCATTTCCTCCACTCTCACAAAAATGGACATGCACTTTTAAATAAATAGCGTTGTCTTATTAATTTGGCTCTGCTCTCGCTCAGATATTGTGTGTGCACTTAAACTTTGTACTTGCATCATTGACGACCAATAGCTTTTTTAATTCAGTTGAAGACTAGGTTTATCCCACTAAATGGAAGCAAGCTGATTACAGTCAGCCTTATGCAGTTATTTATTTTTTTCTGTAAGACTTATTTAAGTGCATATTTTAAATTATTTTATTAAGTGCATTTGCATTTTGTTATTTTTGTATATAGTTCTACACTAAACGCGTATCAACCAGGCCTGGTTCCACAAATAAATCACTGAGGTGCTTCTGAAATTAGCGAGGGTGCTCTAGTCTTAAAGGGTTAGTTCACCCAAAAAAGAAAATTAGCCTGTGTTTTACTCACTCTCGAAGCATCCTAGGTGTATATGACTCTCTTCTTTCAGATGTAGTCCTTAATAAAACATGTCTCACATGGCTCAGAGGGGGTGAATAAAGGCCTCCTGTGGTGAAACCATGCATTTTTGCAAGAAAAATATAAATATTTTAAATGTAATAAACACTTTTCTCTCACATCCTTTTTCTGTCATACGTGAAGCCGTTTCGGCGGATGACGCAGGATGTAGGAGCAGTGCGTGCCCCTCTAAGAAATGCTAGTCTCATGAGTTTGTTTATAGGAGCAAAGGAAGCAAAGTTTCCTTAATTTAGCAAAGGAAAACCAGTCTCCTCCTGGTTTATATCAAAATCCTCTGACATTGTTTCTTTACAAATCCTTGGTTTTTACTTCTAATTCATCACTAATAATGCAACGCTGACGTGCTATGGCTTTTGTGTATGACAGATAATGGAAGTGAGAGAAAATTGTTCATTATGTTTGAAATATGGATGTTTTTCTTGCGGAAATACATGGATTCACTGCAGCAGGCCTTTATTCTTATAGCCTTAGGTGTGAGACAAAACCAGCACATACATACTGTCATAGCTCCCTAAGATAGCATTTGCAGATTAGTACTTCTTAATAGTGTACCATAGAATCTACAATGTTTGTAAAGGTTTTTTTTTTTTTTTTTTTTTTTTATCATGCTCACTTTGGTCATTTTGTGCCCCAGCCTATCACTTTAAGTCATTATCATTCATGTCAGCTCAAACTTCTCTTTTCTATGCAAATAAGGCTTATTATACGTTGCAGCTTTAATTTAATTAAAAACAATGATTTAAAAGCGATATTTAAGTGCATTTTCTATTGATTGTGACAGAAATTAATCATCAGGTGAAGAACAGTGTTGTGTATCCAGATGTGTGGTGTAGTCGAGCATTTTAAACAGCCGATTCAGTTGCCATAGTGAAGCAATAGTTGCCGGATCCTAGCGTAGTATGCTAGGTTGTGCTATTCAGTTTCATCCTCTGCAACTTAGCACTCAGAACTGATCTGCACATGGCGAATAGCAAAATGCATTTAGCATTAAATTTGTGCACAATTGCTGACACTTAACAAGCAGAATCACAGCCATCTCCTCTGCTCCCGTCACTACACCTTTCCTCCAAGCTCCATTCTTCCAGGTCACTTCTGCTGAGGATTTGAGATTTGAGTAAGAGGGATTTTCACCCTAAATATTTGATGGTCCTGTTGAGGTTTGATCCAGCACAAAGCTGGCATGAAAAATTGTGTCAGACGACATGTGAGAGGCCTTTTGGAATTTGGAATTAAATCAAAGCCATCAGCGTGGCGTTGGCATCCTTGCAATATTTATGAATTAAATGGATTAATTGGTAAATATTGCATCTGGAACCATAGGTTTTATTTAGAATCACTCATCTGAATCTGTTCTCTGATGATTTGTTACTGTTGTTTTGGCATGTTTACTGTATGTCATTACAAACTTGCTGATTTTTCTAATCAAATATAAAAAAATATTGAAGTGTTAAAGTCAGCATGAAGTGAAAATTCACTCTAATAATTTTCTAAATGCTTGTTATTGATCTTATCATGAACTTTTTTTGTGAACTTCATGAACTTCACGTCATTGTGACTATCATGAACGTGAGTTGTTGGAATACATTTTACAAGGAAATACTGATTCTATTTAAAAAATTTGATTAACTCAACATGTCACTTTCCGTTTCTGTAATAATTTGAGTAATGTACTGCATTTATTAGTGAAAATTGTTTCAAAGTTAATCCTGAACCCTTTTGTTCTCTTCTGGTTTGTAGGTATTATGAAGTTGGCATAGTAATCAGTAAAATAATTTTGAACAAAATCCCACCAATTCTTTGCAGAAAGGAAAAAAAATGCCTTAAGATGCTCTTTGATGAAATGTAATTAGCACAAGAACTGAGGAACCATGTGGAAGCTTCCAGTTTCCATCATTTTCACCTTCTTCTAGAAAATTAGGACCTTTTTCTTTATATTAAAGTGAAATGCAAATGTTGACAATTATAAAATACAGAGAAAGAATACCGACCAAACATCAGCTGACAACCAAAAAAAAAAAAAAAAAAACCTCAGGTACACAGATACTTTCAATTTGAATCAGTCTGATTGAGGTCAGACAATTTAAGCAGTTTACAGTAGATTAATTGCCACATGGGTGTAAATGTAACAGCAATTAGATTTCAAGTGTGTAATAATTCTTAATTGCCTTCTCTCAATAACCTTATTATAATTTATAGAAATCAACTTGATTTCTTTTTCCTGTCTAATGCAGCACCAATAATGTTATCACTATGTTAGTGTCACAGAAACAGAATCTTAAATATATATATATATATATATATATATATATATATATATATATATATATATATATATTACTGTCACTTTTGAACAAGTTATTTGCTGAATAAAAGCAGTCATTTCTATCAAACACACACACACACACACACACACACACACACACACACACACACACACAACAGACATTTAAATATAGTACAGTATTTCATGGTTTCTGCATAAATATTAAGAGCAGTACAACTGTTTTTAACTTTGATAATAATAGGAAATGTTTTTGAGCAGCTAATCAACATATTGAGATGATTTCGGAAGGATTATGTGGCACTGAAGACTGGAGTAATGATGTTGAAAATTCAGCTTTGCAATACAATATTACAGTAAAAAAAAAAAAAAAGAAAAAAAAATATATATATATATATATATATATATATATATATATATATATATATATATATATATATATATATATATATATATATATATATATATATATATCATAATATTAGTGCTTTTACTCTATATTTGAGCACATAAATGCAGCCTAAGGGAGCATACGAGACATCATTAAAAAGATTTAATGTACTGTATATTTGTGTGTATACAGTGTTATTTGTTTGGTCGTTGTTTTACGGGGCACCTACATTCATCAACTAATCATCAACATAAAGTCAAGGTTTGTGTGATTGAAGCTAACAATATAATAACCAGAAAACTTTCCTTAATTGAAGCGAAAGAGCACTCATCTTAATTACAACAGAACAGTGGAACATATTTCAAATATTTATGAGGATGTTTCCAATCATTGCCTTGATGAACATGGCTGAATGAAAGTAATTATCTGGCGCTGCTGTCAAGTCACTTAATGCTGTCGTGCACTAGCTCATCTCCACTAGCCACAATTAACCTAAGGATTTCATTTAAATGCTTGATATGCAAATAGATCCCAATCATTTTCTCGATAAGTCTTGGAGACATTTCATTCTTCTGCTTTATTGATTGTTTATTATACTTGTTGCTAGCCCATGAGATTTAACAGACAATGAAATGTTCTAACCTTTACATTTTATTTAAATATAATTGTTGGCCCTTTAATTTGAAAAAACTTTACAAGTCTGAGATCTTTCCGAATTTGGTATTACCTTAAAAAAAATCTAAGCACATACAACAACAACACTAATTATAGTAACAACAACAACAACACATTAGATTTCTGCCAAATATTAGATCAGTAGGTCAATATTTTCATAAATAGTGTCCAGTATTGGACAGTTAGTTGTGCACATTTACATAAATTAAATAAATACAATTGCATTATACCTTAATATTTACATTATTTATACAAATAAAAAGGTGATTACTTTTGCTGATATAATACTCACTTATTTTTTAAAAAACACTTATAATTTAACACGTTTAAATGTGATCTTTTGCATTTTTTTAAACATAGATTCATATTAAGTACACCATGTTGAACTTAGGCTAAATTTAGGGAAATAAATTAACAAATATGTATTGTATTGCATTGCATTGTACAATATAATATTGTAGTGCCAAAATGTAGTGTGTCATGTAGTGTACATTTGTCCAATGCAGTAGTGATATAGTATAGACTTTCCAAAAAAACTGTTGTTGAATTTGGGGTGAAATAAATAAAATAAAATCAACACTTTTGTTGTCTTTGTGAAAATTATTATTAAAAATACTGTTGTTTCATTGGTTGGGTTATTCAAACAATGACAAGTATAGTATATCACGACTATTGAATTAATTCCATTACAGGCATTTAATATTTTAGTGCACTGATTTATGAGTTTAAGCAATGGCACAGCAGTGCTTGAGCATTTTGAATGTCATCTTTCATAATATTGCTACCTTACAAACAAATGTGCTGAGTCTGGACTGGAAAGGTCTTGATTTGCTTCATGTCTGGCAGAGAAAACTAGTTCAGCACCTTCAGATTTTTCAGGTTAGTTTAATTTAGTCTCAACTCAACAGTGTATCATTTAAAGTGTATTTCTAAGTAGATTTCTTTGAAAGGATGTTGTTTCCTGGTGCTATAAAAGTATATCATATATTTTGTGGTCTCCAGTTAGGGCATTCATGTCAAGCACCCAGTGAGTTTTGAAGCTCTATAGGGTATGACTCATTTATTTCATGTCTACACTGCATCTCCTCCATACTCAAACAGACATTGAACACATCCTGGTGCCCTTTCATATGTCTAGTGCAGTTTCTTTAATTATTTATAGTGTTTTCTTCTGTGTGTATCTTTTAAAAGAATGTTCTGGGTTAAAATCTACTGTAAGCAGCATCTTCTTCCTGAGTTCCTCAAACAGGTTGTCAGAGGTGTCAAGTAACGAAGTACAAATACTTCGTTACTGTACTTAAGTAGAAATTTGGGGTATCTATACTTTACTTGAGTAATTATTTTTCAGCCGACTTTTTACTTCAACTCCTTACATTTTCACGCAAGTATCTGTACTTTCTACTCCTTACATTTTAAAAATAGCTTCGTTACTGCTATTTTATTTCGGCTTGTTTTCATTCTGGCTTGTCATAATTGAGAAAAAAAAAAAACATCCAGATGAATCGCGCCATCCGGATGGAGTGAATTTGATTGTGGTTGGATGAGAAGTATAAACATATACCATTCCGACACCCACCCTATTGGTCTGTAGGCGATCCATCCATCGCACCTGCACATGACACAAATCACATCACACTCCGGCAAGGACATAGACGGTTTTGGGTTCGTTTATCAAAAATTATATTTCTTAAAAGTAGGGTGGAACTGGCTTCCGATCGCCTCAGAGTCAGTCCCCTTAAATTTCATATGAAACCGGCGTCAGACCGCGGTCTCCTCTCTGTCTTTCAGCGCGCTCTGCAATCCGAGCTCAGTGATCAGCCGTGAAACAGTGATTCAATGCGAGCTCAAACAGAGACAGAGGACACAAGGTGTGGGTTTCTCGATAGATTGTTAGAATATCTGTATCCGTGCAGTTCTTTGTCATAAATACAGTTTACAAAAGGTCACGAGTGAGCAGTCGGTTTCTCATCTAGTATAAAGTTTTCGCTTGTCACCGCGCGCTCATCACAGCCGTTTCCTCCAGCGAAAATCTAGCCCTTAACACATATGAACGAACGCATACTTTAATTACTCTTATTTAAATATACTTAATACACTACTGTGCAAAAGTCTTAGGCACGTTAGTATTTTCACTTAAAAGAATGGTGTTCGTCATGATGGTGTGTCAGTATAAAATATCAGTTTATATTTCCAAACATCCATTTTGCCGTCGTCAAACTGCTTGTGCATTCAAAATCGCACTAGATTATTATTAAAATTAATGGCAAACTGATTTTTCCTAAGGACACACTACAGCAAAATATATAAATAACTGACTTAAAACACTCTTTTTGGGGTGAAAATACTATATTTTCTTTTCCATAAAACTTTTGCACAGTACTGTATTTTAAAAACGACATTGTTGCTACTTAATAAAGAATGACCATACAGTAATTCACAGGACTGATTAAAGACAGTGACAGACAGCACTCATCTTAACTAAATATCAGAGTGAGTGACAGAGATACAGTAGAAACATTATGTGTGCTTTTGTATTAAATAATGACCCAGATTGTGAAATACATTTATTAGCCTTATTAAGGGAAGCACAACTTGGGAAATGAGAGCATCCAAGGTGAAAGCTATGGATTTATTTTAAATATTTATAATATTCTCTAATGTTATCCATAGTTTTTTTAGGTTATTTTTTTAAAAGTATCGTTTAAGGCACTGTTTAGGCACCGGTACCGTTTTAAAAGTATCAAAAAAGGCACTGGACCCTTCTTAAAAGTTATTATTTCTCACTGGCTCATTTACCAAATGGGGGCTTTCTCTTCATCCTCCACAAATTAAGCTGTAGCTAGTTCGGTAGCGAGACATTTTAATAAATTATCGTTTGCGAATGACGACGCGATTGACAATTTTGTGATAACTAGGCTTTACCAACTTTGTAACCCGAAACACTGGACATAGCAGACATATGTACCGAATACAGGAAGCTATCGATTAAGAAGGTATCAGGATTATGAGTTATTTTTAGTTTTTGATTAACAATGTGGATTAATCATTAATTTTGACAGCACTATAATATTTATTGTATATAGACAACCATACAAGGGTAATTGTTACTAAGCCTGCACCAATGTTCTTGTCCATTGCCCTCGCAGATTCATGCAGCTAAGCTTGGATGTACATTTACATTCCATTAAAGCTTATTGATGACATGCCTCTGAAGTTTGACTTTTTGCACCATAACAATAGTTATTGGCAACTAGTCATCATATCTCTAGCTCTTTAATGTATTTGCATTGTACTAAAATGCGTTCATTTTCAGTGGGCATATATGCGGCTGAAAAAAGGTAGCCTAGCCCTAGTGCATCACAAATTTTTCAACATGAACATTTTAATATAACATTATAGTCATTATGGCCTTTAGAATTTTTTTTTTTTTTTTGAGAGGTGGGGTAGTGCACAATAGGCCCCTCTGGCACGGCCCAAGCTTTTGTTCTTAATGGCATTTTTTCTTACATTACTTTTACTTTTATACTTTAAGTAGTTTTTTAAACCAGTACTTTTACACTTTTACTTCAGTAAAAAGCTTGAGTTGATACTTCAACTTCTACAAAAGTCTTTTTAAACCCTAGTATCTATACTTCTACTTGAGTAATGAATGCCAATACTTTTGACACCACTGCTGGTTGTTCAGTTTTGTACTTACAGATGTCAATGTATATCAAGCAAAAGTTACTAGGTTTAAAGTTTTTACATGGTCAAAACAAAAAATGAAAGATTGGGTTATAACTTTACATTAGCTATGTTTACTTGCTCCCAGATAATGTATTTCAATGGTAATCCGATACCAATCTATAATCTGATTGATAGCTTAAACTTCATGTGAACGCCTCAGTCCATCCACAGACAGTTATAATACAAAGTACAATGCATGAATGAATATGTAATTCAGATTGCAATGTTTAGGGCTCACATAAACAGAACTTTCAGAGTTTAAAATCAGATTACAATTAGATTAATTCTGACTGACGCTAAACAGTGCATGTAAACATACTTAAAATAATTCTTAAACTTTTGAAACAATGCAGCTGTCACAGTGTGGTGCATGTAAACAAGGCAGATGATGATACAAAATCTTTAATAATCCATATAGGGTTAATCCAGAAGGTGAAGGCAGAAACACAAGTACACATCGACGAGACCGGACAACCAAACACCGAACAGCATGCAACTTATAAGGGGTAGTAACGTTAGTGAGGGTAATTTACATTGAACATGACGCCATCAAGGGGAGACAAAAACTACTATTTTCTGTTTTAAACTTTCACATACCATCTTTAAGCTATAATAATTAAAAAACGTAAAATCCAGATTTCGATTTTAAAAGATTTATTATAAAACCCCTCAGAATCACAGAATCGGCTTTACTGATGAGATGGGCATGAGAATCACATGACTTAGGGTGTACTCACACTAGGCACGGTTGCCATGAACCGGGCCCGAGTACGATTGTCCCCCCTCCCCACTCCCCCTCTGGCCTGCACTCACATATAGGGTTTCAGCATTCGTGCCGGAGCACGCTTACGTCATTATGGTGCGACGGTTTCGGGATAAACAGGAAGAGCGGCACTCTCTGAACACAATGGAGTGCATCGCTCTGTTTTCTTTGTGGATAATTTTGTGTCGTTTGGTCCACAGCCCTCTCAGAGCCTGTTGTTAAACAGATGTGTCGCCTTAGTGGCGCGAAAATTTTCACGTAATCGTGCTGCTCGTATGAGGATGTTTGCAAGGTATCAATCAGCTGAAGTGCAGCAAGGACTTTGCAGTTTTTAGTTTTTATGCGTTTTGCACCTCTGCCGTAGACCAAAGCTACTTTTCCCTGCCATGTTGGTTTTGGAGCGTCGCAAAACTGTGACGCAACGCGTCCTTTTCCGTGCTCCAGCACGGTTAGCGCTCACACTGCATGCGAACCGCGCCCGAGTCCAACTGAATCGTGCCCTTGCCCACCTCTTCCAAGTGGGCCAGGGCCGGCTAATCGAGCCGCGCCCGGGCACGGTTTGGAGCACTCACACTAGTCAAACGAACCGCGCTTTGGTGGTCAAACGCACTTGGGCACGGTTCAAACTGGCTAGTGTGAGTACACCCTTAATAACTCAGCGAATATTACATTTTAAGTCCCTGATATACTGATATATAAAAATTCCCTTAATAACAAAATAAACAACACTGAAACAAAATGATTCACTGATTTTTTTTTTCTTCTTTTTTTTAAGGTAAGTGGTTGCAATCAATTTAAATAAACACGATTTGCTGACAGTTAGTCAACTTCATTTGTTTATTTAAATGTTGCTAAAATAAATGTATTGCAACCGCTTACCTTAAAAAAATGTAGTATCATTTTTATTTCAGTGCACATAATAAAAATGATACAGCGGGAAAACAGCAGTTAAGAAAGCATCTGGTCACAGTAAAGTCACCTCAATTCACATTTATGTATATAACACTTTATACAATAGATTCCACTAAAGCATGCAGCTTTACAGTATTAAACAGTGTCACTTTCAGTTAGAATTACAACCGGAATGAATTCTATTAAGCAAAAATATATATGTAGATGAATATCTTTAAAATATTATATAATATATAAAAGACTCAGTATTTTAATGAATAGCAAAAGCTGAATAATTAGTCTAAGCCAACTGAATAATTGGTAAAATACTCACAGATTAGTTGATTAATTGTTCTAATAAATGTTCGTTTAAGCGATTACCAAAATAAGCATTTGGTAAGTTTATAGCCTCATTATGTTTATAATCACACTTTTGCTAATTATTCTAACTAAAACTTTTAGGGAAAATGTTTTTAAATGAAGACTTAAGTTGTGTTCTTTTTTGAAGATTATTGTAATAATGTGTTCAGTGTAAGAATCTTCAACTGTTGTTAATAGAGCTTAAATTCTGCAATAATCCAAAAGTCAGTGGAAATATTCCTAAATTTCATGTTTTACAGAAAAATACTTTCAACATTCAACAATGGATAACAAGAACATGGTGGAGAAACTCTTTTTTTTCTGCACAAAGCTTGATCCATTTGTTACTTGTGGAGCTGGATTAGCAGAGCAAAACCAACTACTTAGTGGCAAAGCAAAAGAACAAAGTAAAGAGGGTTTGTGATTTCTGCCATGATGGCTACAACTATACAATGGTTGTTCTCAAGGCTAAACTGGAAACATTGATAGCATAAATGCAAGACAGCTTTTGCATTTGTGTTGTCAGTGGCTTCAGATCAGCCTTGAGAGCAACCATTGTGGTTTTCAGAAACTTCTGATGTTAGGACTGTCCAATTCTACTTCTGGAGGGACAATGTCCTGCAGAGTTCATCTCCCAACTGCCCCAAAACACCTGTGTTTTGAGCAGAAATCTTAATATGCGGCTCTGCTATTGGAGAAAGGACAACATCAGCTTAAATAATGTGTGCCTTGATAACTAATCACATTAAGAATTGCTGTTAAAGTTTTACAACAGCCAGTCGCTTGTTGTGACTCATTTTCAAGGCTGCGCCCTTCAGAGGTCTCATTTGTTGATGACATACGTCATCAAAGCAGTCTCATTTCAGAAAAGCAATCATTATAAAACAGTTATTCAGTGGGAGGCATACATATTGTAATTTCTGTCTAGCTTTGGAATTTAAATGGTTGCTATTCTGAAAGGAGGCAGCCTTGATATCATATGCAGCTGACAAATGTGTACTCTGGAGGGTCCAGCCTTCGAATTGAAACATGGGCTGTTCATGGATTCCTGATTAGCTGGTTCAGGTGTGTTGAAGTTGAGCTCTGCAGGACCATGACCCTCCAGGAACAGGATTGGGCACCCCTACTTTATTGGTATATTTAAGTCACCTGTAACAACGAGGCTGAGGCAGTGTTAGAATCCATTTGCAGAAGTTTATTAATAGAGATCTTGAGTGACAGAAACTTTAGGCCAGGCAGAGATATACTGATTAGTCAGGAAATGAATGTAGAAGCATTCTCTCTGATGCTCCCTCTGCTGGTGCGGTGTCACACAACCCTCTCCTCTAGGAGTGTCTCCTGGTGCTTGACGCGGGCATCCCCATGGTTGTGGTGCTGGTTGATCAGGTCTGGCTCGAAGAAAGTCCTCAATTAGAGAGGGATCCAGGATGTTGTGGGCAGCTACCCATGATCTGTCCTCAGGTCCATAGCCCTCCCAGGCCACCAAATATTGAAGCTGACCCCCTCTTTGTTTACAATATGATCAAAGATATCTCTTTGTTTAATCATTTGACTTTGCCTGAGGTTGGTATCCTGACGTGAGGCTTATACTGATGTGTAGATGTTTGCAGAAAGCTTTCCAAACTTAGTATGTAAACTGGCTTCTTCTGTTGCTGATTATATCATCTTATATACCTTCAATTTGAAAGATTTGATTAAACAGTGCTTGTGCAATCTACATGTCTGTGATGAATCTTTTTAGAGGAACCAAACAACAAGATCTTGAAAAATGGTCAATGATAACTAGGACAGCAGTGAAGCCATTGGACAAAGGCAGGTCTGTGACAAAGTCAATGGATAGATGGGACCAGGGGCATTGTGGGATGGACAGTGGTTGGAGGAGACCTGAAGGTAACTCCTTGGGGGACTTTGACTGGTCACAGACTTGACAGGCTTTGACATAAGCAGTGACATCCTTGGTCATCGAGGGCCACCGGAATGAATTTTGCAGTAAGTGAAGAGTGCGGGATATTCCTGGATGGCTAGAGCTGACAGAAGTGTGGATCCATTGCATTACTCTGTGATGTAGATTTTGTGGAATATACTGTTTTTCTGGTGGTCAGTTGACAGGTGCTGGCTCTTGTAGTTGTTCCCTTTGTCCTCCATTATGTCCCAGGTGATTGGAGCGATGACAATAGAAGGTGGGAGTATGCATTCTAGAGGTTTCCAATGGGGAGGTCATACTGCCTGGATAGAGGATCTGCCTTACTACTTTTACTGCCTGGGTGGTATGTCACCATTAACTGGAATTGGGTGAAAAAAAGTGACCAGCAAGCATGGTGTGGGTTTAGTTATTTAGCACCCTTAATATATTCAATATTTATGTGGTCAGTTATTACTTGAAAGGGGTGGACTGCCCCATCAAACCAGTGTCTCCATTGCTCAGTGGCTGCTTTCTTGGACAATAGTTCTTTGTTCCAAACATCATAGCTTCTTTAAGCTGCAGTTAACTTTCTTGAGAAGAATTGGGAGAGCACAGCTCCGATTCTGCAGTTCAAAGCATCTACCTCCACCACATATGGAAGATTGGGGTAAGGATGTTTCAGGATGGGAGCTGTTGTAAACTTTTCCTTCAATGTGTTGTATGCCTGGCTGGCTTCCTCAGTCCACTTCAACTTCATGGACTTTACTTTCACGAGGGATGTCAGAGGGGAAGCAACCATACTTTAATTTCTGAAGAAGTGTCTATAAAATTTGGCCATCTCCAGAAACCTTTGAAGTTCTTTTATGGTGGATGTTTGTGTCTATTCTGTGGCTGGTTTGTTAGCAGTTGAGCGAGGACTGTCCTGAAAGGGCTGATATGTTCTGATATGTTCATCTTCAGACTTTGAGAAAAATAAATTAATTTCTGGGCTTTCTATTCTAGTCATGAAACATGGTTAAGGAACTTGGGAAAAACACTGATTCTCACAAAAAGTGGACAACTTGGTCAACCCTGATGCCGGGAAATTATGGGATGAATAGATAGCCATGGAAATCTGAGGATCACTTCATGTTTAGGGGAGTCAATGACATACAATGAGATTAAGTCTTGATGAAACAAACCAACTTGGAGTGTTAATGGCTTGGTCTGATGAAATATCCTCTCTGCAATTGAAGTATTGTAGACAGCTTTGATCTTAATGGGAGGATTAATGAAATAGAAATATATTCAGTCTATACGTTAATAGAGAGTTTGAAGGACTTCTTACCCGGAAGTGAAAAGTGTTCAATATTTACCTGAGGTTGTTTGGGCCCTGTGTGGGCATGAACTGTGAAGGCCTGCTTCACCACAGTAAAAACATAGTCAGAGTTGACGGTCTTGTCTCATCAGATTGTAACAAGGCTTAACAAGCCAGCTCTGCCTGCAGATCAGTGTTGAGGCTTTGTTTAAACACAGCTTTCAGGGAAACATCATTCCATCCTCTCTGAGTGTTCTAAACATGATGGCATATTCTGCTGTTCTATGGTTACCTTGTGACATATGAAGAATCTGCATTGATATATCCTTGCCCCCGGCAGTATTTTCAAAGTAAATTCTCACAGTTGTTGGATGAAATAATCAAAATATCTTCTAAATCGTACACATCCCTTTCTAAAACTGCCACAGCCCAGTCAATCGCCTTGCCAGATAATAAAGTCATCATGAAAGCGCATTTATTTTTATCTGACTCAAACTTGTCTTCCTGGTTATCAAAGTAAATCTTGACTTCACGAACAAAGCCTCTACATTGCTCCGCAGATCCATAAAATTAATCAGGTAATGCAAAGCTGACCATCTTCGGCATGGTCAATGGAAGAGACTGGATGTATTGAGTCAGGTGCTCATTGACAGACTGGAATTTAGCCAGTTTATCTTGCAATCCCTTTAATACCTCACTTTGATAGGCGAAAGTAGCTTGCAGGTTTGAAATTTCCACTGGATTCAGTTGAGGCAACGTATTCTGTAACAACAAGGCTGAGGCTGCGTTAGAATCCATTTGCAGAAGTTTATTAATAGGAGACTTGAGTGATAGGATAACACAGGCCAGGAGAGAGTGAATACCACAACAGCAGTCCAATCTTTCAACATACACAAGGGAGATCCAAATGGCAGAGACTATTAAGCAGGCAAAATGTCCAAACACAATCATCAGGCTATCAAAGATGTAATCCAACAAACGTAAAACAGGTAATCAGGCAGAATCATAAACAGAACAGGCAGGCAGATAACAGTGAAACAGGTGAACTGTCAATACTTCACGATGAGCAAACACACAGTCTCTTGCTAAATACTGATCGAACGGGAAAAAAACTTCCTCAAGAATCATGTTTTTTTTTTTTAAGTATATCCCAAGTGGACTACTGCAACATCGTATCGCTATGTAACTCTGTGATTGTTTTAGCCGTTAAATGGTTGGTGGTGCTGATAATGTTTAAGGAGTGAGGTCACTTGAAAGCACTTTGATAGTCGCTTCATTTTTTTAATATGCCAATACTTTACCCTCTATCCTATCTCAAGGTGATGCTTGCATTCTACTATTCAGCACAGAATATCAGTGTATAATAATTCACAGGGTTCTGCAAACGCTGACAATCAATCATATGTCAGAACCCCAAAGGCTATCATTTGTAGAGGATGTCAAATTATGAGCAGTTCGCTCATGTTTCTCTGGCCCTTTGTCCTCTAGTATTCTGCCGTCTCTGTGTGTGTGCGTGAATATCATAATACATGATCATGCATGATCTCCTACTCATTAGCAGGCAGCTTTCGAAATTAATGGGGGGTTGGGAGTTCGAGATCTTGAACAGATTTGGGATGTAAGGGTCCCATTCCGTTTCAGTAATTTAGCCTATTAACTGTCACCCGTCCGCTCTGTGGGACGCCTACATTTACTTCACTATATTACAATTAAATCTTATCTAATCTTGACAAACTATATATCGTTGAAAAGGTCTAAGACTCCCAAATATATATTTTACCAATATATTTTGTTAAAAATTATGTAGGAAAAGTAATCGATTAATGTATGACAAGAGTGCACCCTCAAAAATCTAAATTATAACTGGAGGTTTGACCTTTGTTTTAAAAAACAAGATTTCTTTGTTGCCTTTTTCTCTGTCACGTTTTAGAAATCATCAAAAATTATATATCGACTGAAAACTTAAAAATCTCAAAATTCATCCTTTAAAACCCATTTTAAAATCAGACATTGCATTACCATGAAAATGGTACATCAATATCATGTTACAAAATATTTTCGTTCATGAATTAAACAAATTTAAGTTTGGATTTTGCACTACAAAGTCAATGTTCAAAAATGTGAGTGACAGTTAAGGGGTTAGAGAGAAATGTAAATAGTTGCACCATATAATGGGATTAGGGATAGGTCACCCTAAAAAGAAATTTGCTGTTAATTTACCAGTCAATGTGAACTTTTAGCGAGACAAAATGAATACCCATGGATCAATCTTTGCAAGAAACTAAACATTATTTAAACATTACAATCCATAGCAAATAGGGAAGTCTGATTATTTTCCGTGAACTGGATCTTTCAGACAAATCATTTAAAATAATAATAATAATAATAATAATAATAATAATAATAATAAACTATTTACATAATCACACAATAACATCACATAACAATTATATTATTAAAGCACCATGCCACAATAATATTTAATGATGTGAAATGCAGATTTTTTTTAATGTCTCAAGCACTTAAAGTGAATAAAATAATTAGGGCCGGGACTTTAACGCGTTAATTGAGATTAATTAATTACACAAAAAATAACGCGTTAACTAAGATTAATTAATTACAGAAAAATATTTCCCGCGTTTTTAATAACTTATTTTTGCACCGCGGAACGTTTCTCACTGGATGAGTTTCGACGGAACGATTATACTGGAGCACCAACTAGCGTTCACATCATAGACAGTAAAAGAAATGGACACAGCGACCCCATTGGAACTCAATTGAGACAAATGAAGCCCAGTTTTAGCGTTTTTTAGCACTTCCGTTTCTGACGCGCAGACTCAAACGAAGCTTGACGGCGTCAGCAACCTGTCTGCCAGATGTAAATCTTCTAAGTGGCTGTGCGTGCAAACTGCCATCGTTAATCTTGCAGAAACGGCGAGCTTGAGCGGGGAGTTCTTTGTCGTGAGTGAGCAGGAGTAAGTATTCTGATTAATTATTTTGTATAGTATTTTAAAATGTTACGCCAGTACGCCATATTAAGTTAATTGCCTGCGAGCTTCTCCTCCTGTCTGTACGGTAATGCGACAGAGAGCCGAGTGGTTATGACGCAATCGTTAGCCTATTTTTAACAAAAACTGTTTATACGGGGCCATAATGTAACATAGAAGGTAATGGAGCCCTTTATACATTGTTGTGTATCTTTAGAAATAAATAATGGACAAATGGAGTCTTTAAACGCCTCAGATGTAAAGTTATTCGCTGTCAAAGTGACGCCAAAATGAATGGGAGTCAATGGGAATGCTAACACAAGTGAAGTTCTGCTAAAAGATGGCAGCCCCCACCCGACTTCAACTTCCGGTCGAGTTCCTTGCCCCTTGGTTCACATATCACCGCAGGCGCAGCACATCGAGCCTCAAGTATCACCTCAACGCAAAACATATCGCAGCTAGCATGGACTTTACACTTTATGTTGAACTATGTATTATTTTGTTGGTGCAACAGTTTATGTTGAACTCTTTATTGTTTTGGCCAAGGTTATTGAGAGTTGGAATTAGTATGTTATGGCCTCTTAAGCAACAGAGAGATGTTTTCTAATAGTCAGTGTTTCCAATGTTCTGAATGTAATTGACAGTATTGTCTATTACTTAAAAAACACTTTACAGAAGGTTCCAGCACCTATAAGCTTCCTGAATTTCTGATATGTAATATTTCTAAGTTGTTTCTAAATATGCTATTGATACACTTCATGGCAAAAATTGCACTGGTCTGTTAGACTTGGTTGAACAAAAATAAACAATATTTTGTTGCTTAAGCTTATGTATTCAGTGATTATTCAATGGTATACTATAAATCCATGTGAAAAAATATTACTTCGCACTGTTCTCAGGTCAAATATTTATATGCGATTAAAATGCGATTAATTTCGATTAATTAATTACAAAGCCTCTAATTAATTAGATTAATTTTTTTAATCGAGTCCCGGCCCAAAAAATAATCTTAAATAACTTAACTTTTTACACAAAAAAATTAGAAACCATAAAACTTTGATTCCCCCCCTTCATTCAAATGCTTGGGCACATGCTCATATCATCAGCTTATCAGTTCTTCAGTCTGAACTGTTTCCTCAGTTCAGTGAATGTTGGAGTAACTGGAGCACTAAATGAGTTGGCAAAAAACAGAATCATGGGATCATATAAATAGATATATTGGCTCATTTCAAGTTGGAGTAACTGTTTTGATTGAGTAACTTGTAGATCTGTTCTGCTCGAGCTGCAAACTGTTCTAGATAGTTCAGTCTGATTTGATCAACTGGTTCATTCATTCAGTATGCTAACAAACTAGACATCACTGGACATCCATTTCCTGCACACACCGATCATTTATTTCATATGACCCTAATGTACTGTCATAACCAAAGGGTATGAATTTTGTCTTGCCTGTGTATGTTTTTTTTTTTTTTTTTTTTACTCTCGAATTGGCAGTTGCCACTGACTTGCATCTTATAAATCAAAAGGGACCAGGATTATGAACATCTACTGTTCTGATTTTCAGTTTTGGTTGAATTATCCCTTTACAAAACCAAAATTCGACACTGCTGTTTTTAATATCTGAGTGATAAATATCTTGCTGAGAGGTATGTCTTGCCACATCTCTGTTGCTCAGATTGCTAGGGCCCCTTTAATACACCAGGCACAACTGGCCACAGACCAACTCAAACCTGGTCTAAAGTCTGGCGCAATGTTTTTTCTTGGTTATTTAAAGAGCGTGCTAGTATTGGAGGGTCTCAACCCACTGCTTAGTAAACACAGGCACGTATAGCAGCACACAAACATGTCAAATTGCAATGCATAATAATTTTTTGTAGGCTAATTAAATATATATATATGCCTACATGTCATAATGGATAGTCATCCCATGTATCAGAATTAGGCTATCTATTTGCTCGCGCACGAGCAACTCCGGTTAATCTTGGAGACGCGTTCTGTCTTTGCACTTGCCAAATTCGGCAGTGTAAATAGCAAATCCGTCAGGGCACGAGTGCAACTGGCTCTTAAAGGGAATGGAAAATGAGACTCTGATTGCTTTATTGCATGTTATGCCGCAAATACACCCATTACTCTTTAAGAGAATAGGGACAACCCGTTTAGACCATGCGCTCAGGCGCGCCAACCGTTTTTCCATCATTTAAATAGCAAAAGTGTATTTGGACATGCCCCCAGTGCACCTGTGCCTTGTTCTTTACACTTTGCGTTTAGATCATTAAAATAGGGTCCCTAGTGTGTATGTGTGTGTTTGTGTCAATTTCCTCTAATTGAGTTTTAATTAAGATACGTCTTTGAAACTTGACATCACTGTACGGCCAAACAAATTTGGCACCAAGTGTACAGAAAGTTCAAGTCATCTTGCAAAATTAGGCTCAGTGTCCTATTTTCTCTGTTATCTTCTGTTGTGATCATTAATATTTATATTTTGCAATTAACAGGACTGAAGTCCTACTCAAATAAAGCAGACTGCCATCTCAGCTACAGTTCTACTTAAACCACAGTCCAAAATTATTAAATATAAGGACATAAAATAAAGCATTTCTTTACAAATGATCAGATTTACAATATTCTCCTTGTAGATTAAATAAATACATAAAAAAACAGACCCATATAGCATTGTTGGACCATCTTTAATAGGGTTTGGTTGATAATATTGAATACTGATTGTAAGTTACCACACAGAACAATCTAGCAACCAAACTGTAACATGATAGAAATATAAACACCCAAGCATAATGGAGGTTATTTTCTCTGACTGTGAGAAAGACATAGAGAGATTATCTTTATGTGTATTATTTTTATATTTTTAGTTCCAGAGCAATGATCCAGAATGAGACTGAATGTTGGAGGCAGTCTGACTTCCGGAATGAACCATGTGCACGATTATACTCCACAGGGCAGGTCAGAAGCAGATTTATTAGCCAGAAATGAGGGAGTTCATGCTTGTTTGCACAGTGCCGGTGATCGATGGAATGACTCGGTGGGCCGTGGCGAGTATGACAAAGGGACCTTGAGTTAAAAGAATATAATATTTGTCATTTTAAGATGATGGGCCAGCCAGTTCACAGCTCCTAGGCAGCAGTCTCCTCTCTCAAATAGCTCACATTTATATCCCTACAAAGCAGTGAGATCTACTGAGTGAGATGATTAATGAGTTTGGGAGCTACTCTCATAATTCCAGCGTTCTTTGTGATCTGTTCAACAGAGCTTGACAAACCTGATGCTGGATGAGTCTGGAAGCATGTTTATATCATGTAGTATTTGTTATGGTATTTGTCAGGTATTCCAGTGAATCAGTTTTTTATTTTTTATTTATATAAGAACTGTATCTTCTAATATACTATATTTAATAGTTGGTATGTTGAACAGCTGGTCTGTTCCGTTATTAATTTATAAAAATGTCAGAAACTTTTTAATGTGCATGGTAAAAAAAAAAAAAAAAAAAAAAAAAAACTATACAAACTACACAAACTATATTCAAACTTTCATGACTGATGTTCAAGTGAACAAATTCTGTTTGGAACTATCAGAACTATTTTGAAAAACTTGTTGGTGAAACAGGAAAAAAAAAAAAGATACTGACAATGTATCTAAAATGTAACTCACTTGATGTGAACTGTTGTAAAAAGTGAATTTCACATGTGTGCAAGTTTTTTTTTTTTTTTTTTTTTTTTTTTTTTTTAACCCATAAGAACCCGGAACAATTTCCCCTTATAGGAAAATTATGGGGCATATAAAACAGACTAAATGGACCACTTAAAACATGTTTCTGCAGTTGTTTTTTTTTTAAATACAACCACTCCTTGTCAAAGATCTGTAATGTTACATATATGTGACATTGGGCGCTTATGGTACATTTTTAATGTTACATATTTGTCACATTGGGCTTTTATGTCTCATTTGAAAAAAAAAAAAAAAACATTTTGTCAGTTGTCTTGCTAATTATTATTTTTTTTTTTTCTATTTATTTTCTTTTCCACAACATTTTCAAAACTTATCTGGGAAGATATATATATATATATATATATATATATATAAAAAAAACTTTTTCAGAAGTAATACAGTTTTTGCATTTTATTTGCTTTGCCACATATTTCAAAACCACATGACTTTGACCATTCAATTTTACAACAACTTTTTTGTAACTTATCAAAATTCTACCTTTTCAGGTATACGGTTTAACCAGAAATAAAGTTTTAGAATATTTTTTCACAACTCGAACTGAATAAAAATAAATAACTACCTCACACTGGAGGTAAACATGTTGAACATGCATGTAGTGCAATAACATAAAAGCCTATTTTAACATATGTAAACAAAATAAATGTAAAATTAATAACATTGTTAATGAAATGTATTTTAGATTTTTTTTTGCATACCTGTTTTAGTTACAGGTATGTAAAAAATACATAAATCTAAAATACATTTCATTAACAATGCATATGGTATAAAACAGGTATAACATATGTTGATATCATATGTTGGTACTATTTTAAGGTTATTTTATCTTTTTGTAGTTAGAACAACATGAATAGATTCAGGAAACATCTTGATCTTCAGTACATTCTGAAGATCAAGATGTTTCCTGAATCTATTAATGTCATTCTCACTACAAAAAAGTTTTTAGTTACAGGTTTAGTTAAAAATTTAGTTACAGGTATGCAAAACATTTTCTAAAATACATTTCATTTAACAATGTTATTAATTTTACATTTATTTTGTTTACATATGTTAAAATATGCTTTTAATTGAGCAGCAGAATATATATAACACTAAAATGATTGAATCAGCTAAATTATTTGAGCAGCTCATTAACATTTTTCTTAATGTGACACATACATCACATCAAAATTCCACCTACTGTTTTAAGGTTAACAGCCCGATGTGACACATATGTCACCACAACATTTTCAAAACTTGTTTTATATCAATTTGTACAAGACATGTTTTAAAATCAGGTCAAGTGTAATCTAGGATATGTTATTAAAACATTAGAATTGCTGCATGAGTTGAAACATAACTTTAGTAACAAAAACAAGCGTTTTTAGAAATTGCTGACACTGCAACATGTGCACACCAAGCAGGCCACCATTTTGGAAATGTTACCATGGCAACAAAAATGCACAGATTGTCACATGACTGAACCTGGATGTTCCTTAAATGTCACTTAGGGACTTCCTGGGTTGAAAGTAAGGGATAATGCTTTAAAAAGACCTTTCCAGATTATCACCAGTGTTTGTGACACCCACGTCACCATGGGTTCTTATGGGTTTTAATATAGTTTATTTATACAAGTTTATTTATATAGTACATTTCATACACAATGGTTATGCAAAGTGCTTTACATGAAAGTAAAATAATAATTTAAAAAAATGATCACAACAATAAATCAAGGAATTTAAAAACTTTTAAAATTATTAAAAAAAGAATTTGAAATTAATCTAAAACTTTAAAATAAAAAAAATAGTATATATAAAATACAGTGCAATCAGTTTTTCTGACGTAGCACAGTGCTTATTCAATAAATGCACAGCTAAATAGATGAGTTTTGAGTCTGGATTTGAGTCTTAATCTCTTCTGGAAACTGGTTCCAACTGCAGGCGGCATAATAACTAAAAGCGGATTCCTCTTGTTGTGTGTGAACTCTTGGTATTTCTCGATCCTAATGATCTGAGTGGTCTGCTATGTATTTGTCCTAGACAACTGAATGATTTATAAAAAAAAGTACTTTAAAATCAATCCTAAATATAACTGGAAGCCAGTGTAAGGACCTGAGGACTGGTGTGATATGCTCAGATATTCTGGTTGTAGTCAGAATCCACTGGCAGCAGCGTTTTGGATGAGCTGCAGTTGTCTAATAGATTTTTTTTTTTTTTTTTTTTTTTTTTTTTTTTTGGAGAAGGCCGGTGATAAGACCATTACAATAATCCACCCTGCTGGTGAAAAAGGCTGTTTTTCTAGAGTCAAGGTATGCATTCACCAGATCACAAATAGAGTATAATAGAGTCCTCACAAATAGATAAGACAGAATTCGTTAAAATCAGTTATTAAATAAAAAAGTGTTTAATTGCAAGCCTAAACTTTAGTGCCTAAAACTTAAAACTGTGGTACTGTATCTCAAAGATAATTTGAAGAGCTTCAGTAATATTTTACCAAGCATTTACACCTGTCTTTGTGAGGCATTCCAAAATGATTAGCCTGCAGAAGATTTATATCATCTCAGTTAGGTGTCTCTCATGCCACAGCAACCATTTCTTGCCATTTTCTTATCCCTGAACTCAATTGTGAAATCGGCTTACAAGCAGGGCCCAGTGCTCGATTGCTTTCATTGTTCTCCGACTTCTCTGTGTTTCCCGGGCTCTGTGTCTCTGCTGATATGCTGCGCCTGTGAAAATACGCCAGTAGTCAGGACAGAGAACCATTTCCACGGCCTCTGGGGCTTTAGGAGTGTAGTTCTTTCAGACTACCGCAACACCATAAGCTGTTGTGCCGCCAGAGCTGGGAATAATTACACTGAATTCATGTAAACATATATTTGCCTCCTCAGATAGCGTGCCACTTTGCATTTTAGAGCTGCTCTACATGTATTATTTAAGAGAGAATTAAGTTTTAATCAAAGCACTCAGGGAACCTTTATTAAATGAAACATGTCTATATAATGATAATGTGTGCGCTCACATTTTACTGCATGAAAGAGATGTATCATGTTGAATCTCAGTATCCCGATTCCAGGAGTTTACTGGATGTTCTTGACTATTTACATGCGTCTCTTAGAATTCTCAGAATTTATTCTGATGTGTACAAAGTTAGTGTTGTGTACCTGAGTGTCTAGCATTCAGGTGAAAATATATATTTCCTGGTGGCAAAAAAAAAAAAAAAAAAAAAAAAAAAAACTATTAATATCTTGTTAATATTAAACATGATTAAGAAATGATTAAGAAATAGATACATTTCTAAAGTGAATTTCCTCTTTGGAGAATGTTTTTGCTACATATAATATAATATGTGGGAATGTTGCTTAAAGGTGCTGTAGGGAACTTTTGTAAAAAAAATATTTTTTACATGTATAATAAACCTGTCATTGTGTCCTGACAGTAGAATATGAGACAGATAATCTGTGAAAAAAATCAAGCTTCTCTGGCTCCTCCCAGTGGTCCTATTGCCATTTGCAGAAACTCCATCGCTCCCTTTAAAAAAGAACCAATCAGAGCTGCGGTCCGTAACTTTGTTTGTGTTCAAAATGTAGAAAAATTTATATAATAACCGAGTACACCATAAATCCATTTTCCAAACCGTGTTTTTAGCTTGTCCTGAATCACTAGGGTACACCTATAATAAGTGTTTATATTCGGACTATTTCGGTGGTACCGCGGCGGAGTAACCAAGTACCTTTGTGATTCTTCATAGACATAAACAGAGAGAAGTAGATCCGGCTACGAAGTTCTTCCGCAAGACGCAAGCAGTTCTGTTTATTAACCGCTAGAGCGTCAAAAGTTACCTACCGCAGCTTTAAGATTTAAGGGATAGTTCACACAAAAATGACAATTCTAAATACTCATGTCGTTCCAAACTCGCAAGACCTCTGTTCATCTTTTGAACACAAAATAAGATATTTTTGATGAAATTCTAGAGCTCTCTGACCATTAGTAGCCAGCAAGGACACTACCACAATCAAGGTCCAGAAAGATATTGAGTAAAGGTAGTGTTCCTCTGATGAATGAAGGTCTCACGGGTTTGGAACGACATGAGGGTGAGTAATTAATGATAGAATTTTTATTTTTGAGTGAACTATCTCTTTAAGAAATAGTTACGTGCATTCCTACAGGTAATTTATTTTCTCTGTTTTTGCTACAACATTTTTTCTCCCTAAGGTTTATTTTAGGGAAACCCTTTTAGATGATGCTTATAAATGTAAATGTCATATTTTAGTATAATGTAATCACATATTCCAGAATTAAATTATACATTGAGATAAAATATAATTTATTTTTATGTTTTCTCACAATGAATTATCATTAAAGTAACCTTTTTCATCTATGTAGTTTTACCTCTTTCTAACTCTCTTCAGAGTCTTATAAATAAAATAAAATAAAATACAATCATTTTGTTTTGTTGAAATTTGTAATATGTTGTTTTTACTATACATTAGAAATAGTTACATGCATTTCTAATGTTAGTTTCTTTTTCGCTGTCTGTTCTAGTAACAACCTTTTCCCATTGAGTTTATTATAGACAGCTCCAGCACTTTAAAAGACGTTTATAAACCTAAATGTCATATTCTGGTATAATTTAGTCATGTATTCCAGAAATAAATTATACATGGAGCTAAAATGCACATTTTTACTGGTTTTCTCATAATTAATTATCTGTAAAGTAACCTCTCTCATAAATATGTACTTTTCACATGTTTGAAATGAACTTTCTTCAGGGTACTGCATATAGAAATAAATAAATGAAAAGGGGAAAAAAAATAAGATAAAGGGAAAGTTTAGACTGGGATGTCTCAAGGGTCATCATTATCCTGACTGCTCTTGCTTTGCTGTCATGTGTTTCAAGAGCGAGTGAACCAGAAAGATCTTTAAATTCTTTAAATTCCAAATTCATGGAAGGTGTTCAGAATACTGACTGTGATATTTAGGAATTTAAGAGCTTATGAGCCTGGCAATGCATGTGGTATTTCGGTAGACTCATTTTTGCTTAGCAGCTTGTGAAGCAGATGTGCGAGAAAAAAATGGATTGAATTAAAATGGCTTTTTAATGCCATGGTTTTCAGAAGTGTGCAGGATAAGACCCCCAGTACGGTTACAAATCAAGAGCTTTTTATGACCTGAACATTTAAAAATGAGAACTATTGACCATTATAGAACAAACCCAAAATCTGAAAATACATCATGTTTCATAGATTCAAATTCAGACAGGCTTGACATGCTGCACAGCCAGCCCAAAAATTTTTTTTAACAATGTAAAAGTTTTAAACACTTAAGACGTGTTTTTACTACTACAGTTTGTCTATAAATTAGCTTAATAGAAGAATGTTTAATCATTACATTTACATTTATTTACATTTACATTTATTCATTTAGCAGACGCTTTTATCCAAAGCGACTTACAGATGAAGACAGTGGAAGCAATCAAAAACAACAAAAAGAGCAATGATATATAAGTGCTATAACAAGTTTCAGTAAGGTTAACACAGTGCATGTAGCATGGGATTTTAACTAATATAATAAATAAAAAGAAAACAGATAGAATAAAAAAAATAAAAGAATAGAGCAAGCTAGTCAGAGGTCTTTACACATAAACACACACATACATATACAATTGCATAATAAATGAAAAGAAAATAGAATACAAAAAGATTAGAAAGGTAGTTAGATTTTTTAAAGAATAGAATTAGAATAGTGAGTGTTAAAGTTAGAGGGTCAAATAAAGATGGAAGAAATAGTTTTTAAGCCATTCTTGAAGATGGCTAAGGACTCAGCTGCTCATAGTCATAATCATAGTTCTGAATGTACAGTAAATCAAAATACACAATAAACATCAATATTTAGTCTTATACACACACTTATTAAATTGATTCGCTGAAAAGAAAGAAAGAAAGAAAGAAATCTAACAATAACAAAGTACAAAAAAGATGCTTTTGTTCTTTTAATCTCCTGGCAGATGCAATGTTTTACTTTAAACCTGCAGGATTACCTGCTGAAATACCCCTGGCTGAGAGTCACTGTACTGTACAAGATGAGAATAAAATTGTTCAGTAACTTCCACCTTTGTAGGAGCGAGAGAGTGTTTGACCCTCTGGGTATTTGACTTGACAGATCTTTGATCTCCACCTGTACTGTCATTAAAGTGGCGTTACGGCAAATGATGCAATTTACTGCCTTACCTCAAACACTTGTGAGCAGGACAGCAAAACTGATGACCTCAGACTATTTCATGTTGCTGATTTTGGCATTTTCCAAAATGCTTAGCTGATAAGCACATTTCTCATTTCAAGTAAAGCACAGCAAATTATATATATAAAAAAGTTTCTGCCTCATCAAATAGTCTTTTTAACTAAAAAATAAAAATAACAAATGGTAAACGTACTTTGTGTAGTTGTCAGCCATGGATGGAGGGTGTTAAAAGTGCTGTTATCCTTTGCTGTGATGCTGTTATCCTAGCCAGCAGCCATATCTCCCCGGAACCCAAGACCGGTTGCCCACTGAAGCTTGGTGAGTACCCGGATGGGAGACCTCCTGGGAAAACTTGGTTGCTGGTGGAAGAGGTGTTAGTGAAGCCAGCAGGGGGTGCTCACCCTGTCTGTGTGGGTCCTAATGCCCCGGTATAGTGATGGGGACACAGTACTAAAAAACTCATAGGTCTTCGGATGAGACATTAAACTGAGTTCCTGACTTTCTGTGGTCATTAAAAATCCCTCAAAAGAGAGTAGGGGTATAACCCTGGCATCCTGGTAAAATGTGCCCATTTCCGTCTGACTATCATGGCCTCCTGATCATCCCCATGCACTGATTGGCTTCATCACCCTGTCTCCTCTCCTCCAATAAGCTGGTGTGGGATGGGTGTTCTGGTGCAATATGGCTACCATTGCATCATCCAGGTGGGTGAAAACTGCACACTGTCGGAGGTTGAGGAAACCCCCCCCCCCCCCCCCCCCGTTCATGTAAAGTGCTTAGGGTACCCAGAAAAGTGCTTTATAAATGAAACAAATTATTATCATTATTTCAATGTTATATATGGTCTGTTTTAATAATATTCGCAATAAGACCAGAAATGTGTACTCTAAAAGCAAATAGGGTTCATTGTGCTTACATAAAATTGATAAGAAATGATTAATAAAAATTATTATTAGTAGTAGTAGTAGTATGTGCCAAATCATACAGGTGTATTAATTTTTTTCATTTGCTTTATAATCCTCATAGTTTTCCGAATACCATACCAATAATCCTTTTTGCAGTTTTCTACATTTGAGGGATTCTGGCCACCTGCTCTGGTCTGTGTCAATCATCCAGGAGCGCAGCTCACAGATCTGGGGATGGTTATACAAACAGTGTGTAATTGGGTTTATTAATCAAATATATCACAGGACAAGCCCACATGCTGCCATGAAGGCTTTTTATTGACAGAGAAAGAACCTCCAGCATCTTCCTCCTTTGAACTCTGAATTGCTGGCAACGCTTGATTTGCTGTGAATGAAAGCCAGTCTGCAGTGCCGTCTCCCTCCACAACCGTCACTCTGCTGTGCTTAAGGTGCAATGTAACAACGATATTTTCAGCCCTTAACAAACCATATAAACCAGTCTATGAGATTAACCCAAACCCAGAATTTAATAAAAAATGTCAGTTCCTTTGCATGCCAAAATAAGAAAAGTACTGTCATGTTGGTAATTGGTCTCATGCATGTCATTGCTGTTATGGTGCGAGTGCTGCCGTGTTCTGAGTTACAGTGATATTAACCTCGGTAAAAAATGATATCTTCCATTTCTGTTTAAAAACACCATGAAATACAACTGGAGATCTGCAACTTTTAGTCTAGCTATTGTAGATTTGGGGTCACAAGTATGTCAATGTAAATAAATAAAAAATATAATTATTATTATTACTGCTTTGTTATACTGTACTTTACTGCACTATACGATACGATACGATACGATACTATGCTATACTATACTATACTATACTATATGGGTCAACAGCACATCATCTGTATATTTATTTGGCATAGGTTTTACTCTGAATTTACCATACATAATAATATTAATAAAAACTAATTACAGTATAAATCACTGATGTTATTACTACCACCAATTACAATAAAAGTTATAATTATTATTATTTTTATTATTAACTACTACAATAACAATATAGTAATCATTGTTATAAATATTAAGTTACTATTACAGCTGCTAATACTACTACTAATGTAACATTAGTATTATCAGTGTTTTATTAGTCATTATAATACATATTATAATATAATAATAATAAAAATGTTATTATTATTATTATTGTTATTATTGTTATTATTATTATTCATACCAGTATTATTCGAAGCAGCAATAACTAGAATATTTTAATGATAAACTATAAGTAATAATAAAGTATTATTACTACTATTATTATTATTATTATTATTATTATTAGTTGTAGTAGTAGAATACTATGACTACTATCTATACTAATTTTATATAATATATTAGTATAGTTAATATTGTATAATATATTACTATTATTATATTTAACATATAATAATAAGTTGTAGTATTAGTAGTAGTAGTCATAATTACTACAAGTACTAATACTACTACAAAAAAAAAAAAAAAAAACTCACACACACGCACACACACGCTAAGAAGGCACTAAAAAGAATTTAAAGTTCTACAACATTTTATCAGCCTTACCATTTCCCAATATATTTGTTTCCCAGATGAACAGCCATTCTGAGAGAGCCATTGTTTTGAACAGAACCATGCTCCCTCACACTGTGATGAGAAAATAGAGTCCTATTTCATTCTGCTAAGATTCCAGGTCTCTTTAGAAAACATAATGGAAACATTGTGTCAAGTGTCAGAGCACTGAATAACATTTTGTAGAGTTGAGCTTGGAATGTCTCTTTGTTGGTGAGTCATAATGGGGTGGCGGTGTACTGACTGAGGGACTCTTGGGACAGTGCAAATAAATGCATGTGCTCCCAAAAGGGTAAGGAGGGATCGCTCATGTCTCTTTGAAGGATGAGCAAGCGTTTGCATGCTCTGCACAGCAATACTTATTTCCAATATTTAAACCGACTGGAACAAGCGGAAATATCCTCAGAGACTGACATTCATCATTTATTTATATAATTTCATTCTGTTGTTTAATTTTACTATGTGACTTTGCTGTACAAATGGACATTTTCCTATCGATTGTGATGATGTGGAGCATAAACGTATTGATTTCGAGTTTGACAGAATTATAAAGCGGTACATGTGCACATGTTGCAATTCTTTGCAAAACATGTTGCGGATGGGTGTCCGACATTTCTATATCTCGGTCTCACACAGAGATGACCGATGTAATAAATTCATTTATTTCTCATATGAAGCAATGAATGCATATCTTTATAGTATTATTTTAGTGTGTGTGTGTCATCATGACTTGGTTAATGACTTGGAATGTAATTTAGCAATAATCGTAATTTAGAAAAAAAAGTAATTTAGATGACAACATAGAGCTATCCTATTAAAAATTGATGATCTTTTTTTCTTTCAATAAACTGCTAACATCTATCTATCTATCTATCTATAGAAGTTTTTTTTTTTTCCAAACACTTGCTAAATAAATAATTGTTAAAAATAAATAAAACTTCTGACTATTTGAAATTGAGTTAATGTCTAGAGATATATTTATCACCTTATTTCAAATATTTTTAGTTGTGGGCATGACTGGATCATTGTACTGACCAATCAGAAGGGCCGTGACTCTTGTAACATGAATATTAAGGATGGATATAGAGCCTGACTTGCGCTCTCAATCTTGTTATAATGCAGCAATAGTCCTGCTATGTTAGTTATGTAATTGCTATTGATGTGGAAATGATGCTCTATTTTTAAGTTTGGCTTATTCAGGAGGGCTTTAAGAACTCAACCAAAGATTTTTACAATTTTTTTTCTTTTCTTTTTTTTTTTTTCCTGCTGTATCTGCAGTCAATACACATCACATTTGATCAGATGTTATTTTTATAGCTTTATTTTTATAGCTTTAGGTCATTTTTGCACGAGACTTTAAGATGCACTAAGCCAAAAAATTATCCTGCCATCCCAGACAGTCCAAATGCAAACAGATCAATATGATTATCCACCCCCAAGAAATCTAAGACAGTTTAACCTTTCAATTGATCAATGTATTAACCTACTTTAATTGAGCAGTTATTAGGACTGTCTCCCCATGTCTGAATTCTATTGCTAATGCTGGTAAAGGTCATAGAAATAGATTTGTATCTATTGAAATGATCTAATTTATCTTCACTCATGTATTGTGTCAGCTATGGACTGACTGAAACTCTGGCGCTGCATATCATTTATCTCGATTTGAAGGGACTTATGACGTGTGCTGGTAATCCTAGTTTCACCAAGATCATGGCTGGATAGATCAATGTTAATCTATGGTTCAAAGTTTGTTGTCTGAAGCTCAGAGGGGTACAAAGACAACAGAGCAGAATTTTAAAAACCCCCGTGTGACATAAAAAGCTTCAAGAGGTTGCTGATAGGAAATCCAGCTTAGTCTTGTTTCTTAGGTTAGAAGATGGTAAACACATGATGTCCTGCATTGCATTGTCTGTGTGCAAGACGTTTTGAAATAGACACGTGCCCTGAAATTTGCAGAACATTATTTTAGTGATGATACTGATTAGAGCTTGAATATGCATGGAATTACTGAACAAATACCGAAACCTGATCTCATGATGAAAACGTGCAGTATCACATAAACAGGATTTTTACAATGTTATTCTGAAAAGTAATTAATTTCTAGCTATTAATTATGTTTTTAATTGTGTAATTAGATTACTGTAATTATTCTTTTATAAAAAATTTAAAAAAAGTATTGCATTAGTTATTCCTAATTACTTTATCAATCAGCCAGCTGACACAGAAGAGTGTATGCTGCTTGCGTCAGAGGGTCTAGTGAGAAGGCAGCCAGGTTAATCCGCTAACAGTTCTATTTTTTCTGTTGATATTTCTCCCTATTTTTACGATGCCATGGCTGTTAGTGCTTATTTATTAGTATTTAGAACCACTAACTTGACTAATAGCCCGCAGTGTAAGTAGCCAGAGTCAGATACACCTATCCCGCATTGACATACGCACAACAAATGTGTATCTTTTGTGGGTGTGATTTGGAATCACAGACTTGGCTGCATTTGAGTATTCAAGGCATTTTGAGGACATCATCAAGTAAGTAGATTTAACAAATGTTACAGTATCCACTAGTTGTCCACTAGTAAAAGTCATTATCCTTGTACAAACCAGTGGAAACAGATAATGTTACCTCATACCAGCTTCTTTCTGGTTCAAACATGTATGGCTTAATCAAACCAATATTTCCATTTGCCACTGTATCACATTTACTATAGTTCAGTTAGCAGATCAGGAGGCGCTGGCTCATGGCTGGCTGGTGTGTGACTGAGTGGAGGATTGTTTAATTCGCATATTCATAGATCCGTGTGTACTATATGAGGCAAGGGCATGAGAAAATTATTTTCACAAAAAAAAAACAACAACAACAAAAAAAAAAAGCATTTAAATATGTCATTTTGATGATGAAAGATTATTTTAAAGAATAAAAGTTTTGACTACAAAAAAACAGTTTGCACAAAACAGTGGAGATGATTGTGGACTTATTGTGAACCCCCCTGCTCTCCCTCCACTCACCATCACGGACAGCACTGTAACAACAGTGGAGTCATTCAGATTCCTGCCCACCACTATCTCTCAGGACCAAGTGGGACATTCACATTGACTCCATTGTTAAAAAGGTAAATGTAAAATGGGCATCCGATGACCCCTTTAATAAAAATGTTTTTTTCTATTTTTGATAATCCCGGGTTGCTATGGTCACGCAGGTTTGTTTACACATTAAACTTGTGGCCACAAAAAAAAAAAACAATGTTGTTCCCTCAACATAATAAGTTGTGGCCAGGAGAAATGGATGTTGTTCCCTCAACAAAGCATCTCAAGTCCAGAACATAAAGATGTCATTACCTCGACAAAATGATCTCTTAGCCACGACATAATATCACATTCCCACTATTTAATATGACATTCCCTCAAATTAATATTTCACGTTCCCAGTTATTGTGTTGTGGCCATGACAAAACTAAGTGAATCAGACATGTCACCTACAGGCACTCTCACATGACTTCCCCCCATTCATTCTCAATTACAACCCAGAAAATTCATGGCTTGCTATGGGGTCTTAATTTTAAGTCTATGGACCACCCCTCATGCCCCAGATATATATATATATATATATATATATATATATATATATATATATATATATATATATATATATTCATTTTATGAAACATGCCTTTTTCTTTTATTTTCATTTATTTTTTATAACACACATGACAGCCACATTCGTCTGTGCCCCGATGTTCAAAACAGACACTTACTGTTCTGTAGTTAATGCTGAGAGACAATGAACTTGTTGAGTGAGTAAAATCTCATTTCATTTCATTCTGTTTCGACCTGCCTCATAAGACAAATTTAAGGCTTGAGGGAGTTTGAAATGGTCTGGAGGATCCAGTAACGGCTTTTTTATTTCTTTGAAGTAAATGAGCTACCAGATTAATTGAGCTTGCTAAAATTGGGTTGATTTTTAAGGTGGATCTTGTGTTGAAGAACGTAACTCTGCTTTTCTAATTAGATCAGACCATGTGCTGTGTGTTCTGACAGGATTCGGTGATAGCGGAATAAGCTGTTAAAAGGAAATATGTGTTGTCATTAATATCTAGATGACCTAGCCAAATTGTCTCTTGCCTAAATGCTTTTGCAGATCAATGACATTTGCTATGCTTACAGCTGGCAGGGACTGACAGGTAATTAAAATAAAGCAAACATGAGTTTCAGGGCCATATAACCAATAATTCCTCATTATCTCCTCAAAGCAGACATTCAAGGAGAGGGGAATTTGTGGAACGGTGGTCATCCAGCTGAATATCAGGCTCATTTCAAGATGATATAGGGAAATGTACATAGCAATAATGTGACCTTTTAAAAACTTGAATTTAAGAACAAGCTAGTTTGCTTGATATTACCAGAATTACACTGAGAGCTTTACAGAAATATGTTGTTTTTGCAAACACATACACACACACATATATATATATATATATACAACTATTTCAATTACTAACCTTTTCCAGCTATTTATTTTTTATTTTTATTTTTTTAACCAAATTAATATCAAAATGGTTATAATCATTCATTCATTCATTCATTGTATATATTTTTTCAGCATATAATTAATTTTTTGTTTTGATATTTTAGAATGGCTGCAAATCTGTTTTTAATCGCTTAACTAACTTGTTCAAATCAGTTAAAATGTTTAATTACTCTTATTGTATGCTCCATGCTTGAAGATAATCCATATGTCAAAAATCATAAGTGATTTTACACAAATGGCATAATTTATCACTGGTGGCATTCCAAAAGTGCTGATATTTATGAACCGAACTAGGTTGTTTAACCATTTTGCCCACAAATATTTTGTTGTCGTGGCCTAATGGTTAGAGAGTTTGACTCCTAACCCTAGGGTTGTGGGTTCGAGTTTCGGTACACTGCTCCCCAGGCGCCACAGCATAAATGGCAGCCCACTGCTCCGAGTGTGTGTTCATGGTGTGTGTGTGCCCTTTGGATGGGTAAAATGCAGAGCACGAATTCTGAGTATGGGTCACCATACTGTATGTCACTTCACTCACACCTAATTTCTTTAATTCACTGTATGGAGCAGGAATTATGTACACACCACCCTTAAGGACATGCTATTGTTAAGTATTGAAAGTAATTAAAGGTGCTCAGCTACAAAAGCCTTCATAGATCTCTTTAATGTGAATTAACTTACTCAAGCGGAAGGCAACAGCCATTGTCCCAAATGTGCACATTTTCTCACAAATGAGTTTCAAGCAGAGTCATAACTTTAGGGAGTGTATTGTTGCCAGCCATAAAGGAGAAGCTTGAATAACAACAGGAGCAAACAAATGGACTGGAAAAGGATATTCTATGGCCCGGTGAACTCATGTGACCTGACTAATGTTGCCACTTTTAACTGTTTGATGTGTGTGTGTCTTAACTTGTAATTGAATTATCAGTTGTCACAGGTATACAAATCTAGTTCTCTGACTCAGTGTTGAGTCGAAGGCTTGCAGAATCTATTGACTGGGGCAAAATAACATCCTCTCTCAAATCAAGCCAGCAGTTTAATTTAAAATGAAAATGTTGCCTCATGTTCAGAAATTGGTGAAAGGTAAATTCACCCCCTGGCTGTTCTGCTTATGGAGCACTGCTGAACATGTGGTAAACTCGCTTGATAGCTCACCCGCTGCAGAACTGCATTTGTGATCGGATTGCCCTGGTACAATTCCCGTGAAACACAACTCACAATAAGAACTAAAAGGCTTGTAGAAGCAAGCTAAAGTGACGTGGTTGCCAGCAGATTTTTTTTTTTTTTGTCAGATGTTTCCTTTTAACGCCATACGTTTAGTGTTTTTAGCACCACTAACTAGATTTATTCGGTAACACTTTAGAATAAGGTTCCATTAGTTAATGTTAGTTAACTACTTTCGTTAACATGAACTAAGCAAGAACAATCCTTCTACAGCATTTATAAGTCTTAGTTCATGTTAATTTCAACATTTACTAATGCATTATTTAAATCAAAAGTTGTGCTTGTTAACATTAGTTAATGCACTGTGAATTACCATGAACTAACAATGAATAACTGTATTTTCATTAACTAACATTAACGAAGATGAATATATACAGTAATAAATATATTATTCATTGTTTGTTCATGTTAATTAATACATTAACTAACATTAACTAATGAAACCTTATTCTAAAGTGTTACCCTTTATTCTTCTTGATTCATCTCTGATCTCCCATGATTTGTACAACAATCAATATAATAAAACATTTTCAGATTCACATTAATCTAATTTCAGATAAAACTGTTTTTTTTATCGACTGATTTAATCAACAATAATGAAGCTGAGACGAAAGTTGCATCATGGTGACTGATATTGACATGAAAAGGATAGTCAAAAGATAAATACTATTCAATTCAATACAACACTTTAAAATTTAATTGTGCAAAACAATGTGTAAAACAAATATATGTGACATTTTACAATAACATTAGCCTTAGCAAGCAAACTAACAATAAATATGTTTGCAGAATTTATTAATTTAATTGTAATGCTGGTTACTAAAAATGCAGTTGTTTATTGTAAATATCAATTTAGTGTACTTTCAGTTTTAGTAATTACTTTTTTGAGTAATGCATTAGGAATTATTGAAATTAAAATGTACACCAGATTAGTTAATTATGTAGAAAATATTAATTGTTTAACACAGGCTCATTGGAAAACACTTATCGCAATTTTTTAAAAATTGTACCAATACATATAACTCACTGCAGTTTCCATATATAGAACTGCATTCCATATGCAGTTCTATAATTTTTATTCCTTTACACACAAATCATGATTACTGGACAGATTGTTGATAAACAAAGGCTTATGTTGCTTTTATGTTTCTTTGCACAATACGAAGTTACGACCTTAAAACCTTTTTATTGCAATGCATGATTTGTAAACATACTGATGTTTGCATCACATAACCAGCTTCAGTTTTCTTTTGATTACTGTCTTATGTTGTACATACTGTAAACTTTGTCATTGTATGCTTGAAAAAAAAAAAAATATGTATATATATATATATATAATTGAATATTTATAAATTGTATGTATATATATATATATATATATATATATATATATATATATATATATATATATATATATATATATATATATATATATATATATATATATATATACACATACAGTTGGGATCGAAAGTTTGGGCACCCCTTGCAGAATCTGTGAAAATATGATATTTAAGGTCCTGCAGATTCTTCAGTTTTCCAGCATCTTTGCATATTTGAACCCTTTCCAGCAGTGACTGTATGATTTTGAGATACATCTTTTCAGACTGAGGACATTTGAGGGACTCAAACACAACCATTTAAAAAAATTCAAACATTCACTGATGCTCCAGAAGGAAACAAGATGCATGAAGAGCTGGGGGTGAAAACTTTTGGAATTTGAAGATCAAGGTAAATTGTACTTAATTTGTGTACCGGGAAACATACAAGTATCTTCTGTTGCTTACGAAGGGCAGAACTAAATGGAAAAAAATTATATTTCAACAAAATAAGACAAATTTGGCCATCTTCATCGTGTTCAAAAGTTTTCACCCCCCAGCTCTTAATGCATCTTGTTTCCTTCTGGAGCATCAGTGAATGTTTGAATCTTTTTAAATGGTTGTGTTTGAGTCCCTCAATTGTCCTTAGTGTG
This sequence comes from Carassius auratus, assembly GCF_003368295.1. Classification (NCBI taxonomy): domain Eukaryota; kingdom Metazoa; phylum Chordata; class Actinopteri; order Cypriniformes; family Cyprinidae; genus Carassius; species Carassius auratus. Next base: position 15,232,348 of record NC_039254.1, read on the forward strand.
AAAAGATGCATCTCAAAATCATAAAGTCACTGCTGGAAAGGGTTCAAATATGCAAAGATGCTGGAAAACTGAAGAATCTGCAGGGCCTTAAAGATTTTTCTGAAGAACGCTGCTCAGTTTAACTGTTCAGAACAAACAAGGGACTCATTCACAACCATCACAAAACAGAAAGACAATCGAGGATCATCAGTTGACCACACAGAGTATTAAGAACCAAGGGTTCCCAAACTTTTGAATGGGGTTATTTTAATAATTTCAGCATTTTTTTTGTCTTGTGGACTAAATGTTAATATCTTTTATGTACAATATCTTACTCAGGACAGTACTAAATAAAATATAACATGCATTTAGTATGATCTCTCTTATTTTTTGAAAATCACTCATATTTTCACAGATTCTGCAAAGGGTGCCCAAACTTTCGATCCCCACTGTATATATATATATATATATATATATATATATATATATATATATATATATATATGCTTTTATTTTGATAGAATAGTAGAGTAATGGCAGGAAGCAAAGTGAGAGAGAGAGGGGGACAGAATCAGGAAAGGGGCTTGAGTCTGGACTCAAACTCAGGATGCCTGGAGCACAACAATGCTGTATGCACACTGCCCACTAGGCGATTGGCACCAACATGTATGCCTTTTTTGTTGTAGTAAACTTGCTCGTTAGCTCACCCGGTACAGCACAGCACTTGCGATACAGAACACTCAAGTACAAGTTCCACGAAACTTGAAGAGTTCTAAGACTTGTTGGAGAAAGCTAAAATTACATGGTTACTTTTTAACTTTTAATTGCATTTCACTAAGATACCCTCTCATTACTAATCTGCCAGCTTCAGACAAATCTTCATTGCCATATACGCATTGTATAAATTGAACACAGTGCCCAGCGGAGTGGTTTAGGATAAGCAGGTATGCTGTAATAACCCCCTTTGAACTTCGTCAGCTGTCTGAGGAGCAGAGGACCTTGTGGTGTCCTTCTAGTTCACTTGTAATTAGCTTCATTAGTGCAAGTTCACTGCGGCGGCCATGTCGTCTCTCAGGTGCCACGGACCGGAGCTACAGGCAGGTGGAAGAAATCTGTGGTAATCACCCTTCTGCAGCGTCTTCAGGACCACAGTAATGACTTTTAGCTCTCACAAACTTTTAGACTCACATTTTTTGAGTCATTTCGGTTTCTATGGATGACTCCAATCTGTGGATTCTAAGGCTGTGAAGTTCCCTGAGAAAAGTTGGCAAGTAAAACATAAATCATTCCTAATTATGCCTTCAGAGAGGCAGGTCAGGAATCAGGTTTTCTGGAGATTAGAGAAAATCTCAGTTATTTGCATGGGCCAAATCTTCAACTATTTTTAATTTAATATGATAAGAATTGCATGGGGCTGTTGGCTGACTGTTTTTAAGCAGATTCAGGCATCTTGGTTATGTTTACGTAAAAGACTGCATTTCCCATTCACATCACCATCACATTAGCTCAATACGAGATCCCCAAACCATGTTCATTAAAATTGTGATGGAAATTTCTGATGCAGTGAAATCCAAAAACTTTTCATATCTTTGATTAGCGGGAATCTACTTCCTTCTAATCCTTCTTGCTGTCTTTTGTTTTATAATTTGATAGAAGAACCACTCTTATTTAAAAAAAAATTTCCCAGTATGAAACCAGTCCCATTTATTTGCTGAATACAGTAATCATGGGTGTCATACCCATGATCTTGCACTGCAGTAAGTTTAATTTGTCAACTCAATCATAGTCACCAGTCAAGTTAAGTTTCATAACTGAGTTTAGAGTTCTGAAAAATCACCTTTTAAGGTAAAGTTTTTAAAGATCAAATTTCTATCTGTCATTGGTCAACCCCAAATTCAAACTCACCCCAATGAGTTGGTATGGTATGTTAAGCTGACCAGGCTGCTCAAACAAAGAGAGCAATTTTCTGATAATACTAAGTATAGCTTAATAACAGTTGTTTACCACATTTAAGATGGAATAAGAAACTGTACTTTAACATCACAAAATAACCCACTTCACATTTAAATAGAGGATCTCTGAGCATCAGCAGTGCAATGCGCTCTTCACATTTAATAGTGGTTTTGACATTTGGAAGCAGATCGTCGGTGTGTTAAGCGATCTGTCACACTGCTGACCCCAGAGCCTTCACTCTATCAGAAGAAGTGCAATTAGTACTGAGATGATAGACTGCACTGTGGCCTCTAGGTTTTATGAACAAATCACTTGATTGGCTGATTTCATGTTGGGACTTGAGCTAAAATTTAAATGTAAAAATTTTAAGTAAATTTGACAAAAAAAATTTGCAAAGAATTGGCAAGTAAAACACATGAAATGTGGTACAGTTCATACAGTTTGTACTCAACATTTGTACAGTATATCAAAGGAAATCTATCTTTTGGTTTAGTCTCATTGCCACTGTCACATGTAGGTAATGTAAATTACCTTCAGCTTTATGCATCTAATTATAATAATGGCATGAAAAATGCACTTTGTAACCTAATACAAATAATACAGTGTGTAAATGTTTTTTATAGAGGTAAGGATAGAGTTTTTGTATGTGTGTTTGCCTGTCTTCACTTTCATTTGTGTCAATTTAGTGTCATTCTTGTGCTTTGGGGGCTTATACTGTACGTCAAGTTTCAGTGAACTTATGAAGTCTCATTGGTCTTTGTTTCAGTGATGTTAGAGACCCAATTCAATTGTAAGGATACATCTTAGATGCTGCAGAAAATGACATGAATGGAGTCTGAATGTCAGTTATCTTCTACTCTTTTACTTTTTTTTAATGAAAACTAGAAAATAAAATACAGTGATTTTATTTTTCATTTATTATTACTAGATTTTTTTTTCATCTGTGAAGAGCAAGGCCTATGTGTTTACCATAACTTCCTGTCCATCTAATGTAAAAGCCCATCTGAACTGCAGAAGCTGTGAGACTCTCCTCAAAGACCGTCTGAAACATGTCAACTTGTTTGTTTTACCCAACTCTACTGCAGAGGAGATTGTTTTCAGCACCATGGACAGCGCAAGGAGAAAAAAAGCTCCATCATTGTACTGCTCATTCACTGCATAATGAATTTGGCTTGAATTTTTTTTTTTTTTTTTTAAACTAATAGGGCCAGTATTAATGTTTTTATTACACTTTCCATGCAATTTGCCAAAACTCTACATTTTTTTACAACATTAAAGAGTAAAGCAGAAAACAGAATACGTTTATAGTAACTTACCAGACACTAAAGTATAAAATACCTGATAACTTATGAAATGTAAAACTCAGTTTACTCAAAATTTATACTTGTCTTCTTAATTAATCAAATGAATATTCACTTTCACTGTCATATGTTTTTTTTTCTTTTTCTTTTTCTCTTTGTTTTTAATTACTAGAATGTTGCAGCACTTCCTCACAAGGCTTTGAGAATCAGGTTCAATAAGATAGAGGAAGTACAAATAGCAATAAGTGCTACTTAAACTAATTACAAATAATAGTAGATTCTATTTATACTTAGTTATTTGCACTTCAGGGTGCAAATAGTCATTACTGACAAGCTGCAATAAAGGTTTTCTGCTTTTACTTGAATGTTTATTCTTTTTCATTGTGTTCATTTATTGGCAAATTAAGTGGAAACCAATGAGGGTCAATTTGACCCCCTATACAGACATTGTATCCAGTTTTTGAAACCCAGATTTTCTAACCCTCATGTGTTTTAATTAATTTAAAATACTAGATTATAACTAAAATGGTACTAATTCACATCTTCATATCTGAATTATATTATGCTTCCATATGTATGTTGATATGTAATACATATCAAGTGAAAGTACCAAATCACATTTCTTTCCCCTGTAATCTTATCAATTTTTCCATAAAGGAAAGCAAAATTAGTTGCAGAAATGCATAAGATTGGCATGTTGGGGGTGGTGATGGCGCAGTGGATAAGACGCATGCCATTGGTCGAGAGACCTGGGTTTGAATCCACTGTGAGACACCAATGTGTCCCTGAGCAAGACAATTAACCCCTAGTTGCTCCAGAGCCGTGCGACCTCTGACATATATAGCAATTGTAAGTCACTTTGGATAAAAAGCGTCAGCTAAATGAATAAATGTAAATGTTTCCAAATGAAATTACGCTACATATAGATCCCTAAAGTAATTAGGCAAACAAAGATGGATATATGGTTACAATTTGAAGTAATGAGAGATCAGTGCTAATCCGCTCTTGTGTTGTGTTAGGCAAAATAAATGAACAATTTAATCCAAGCCAGCCTGACATAAGACCTGATTTTAAGTGTAATGTTTTTTTTTTTTTGTTTTTTTTTTTTCATGCTTGCTCATTCATTAGCGTGAATCACTGCTGAATTTCTACAACAAGGTTTCTGATTGCATGTGCCAGGAAAGCAGGTGGACCAATAGGCCTTTAACAAGTGATAAAATGACCTACAACTATCGTAATACACATATTGCCTTCTATATTAGTTATTGGTTACCCCAGACACACAGCAGGGGAGTTGGGAATGTTACTGAGGCGGTGTGATTTGAATAAACCCCAGTACAAAATGTTTTCAGTAGTGTTTTCTGGCACCAGACTGCCAAGACCTTATTGGCTGTTTGGTTTCACGAGCCTCTCTGGGGACGAGTCTCTCTACGAGGCTGTGGAGAAAATAGCAGGCTCATAATGTTAGAGAATTGATATTGTGATAAGCACAACAAAAGCTTTCAGACACACAGGATAAGTCATCTTTGAATGCAATAACGTCACACGCCCCATGTCAAACACTTCAAGTGCACTTCAAGGGCTGCACTATGTCTGCTGCTAGGTTATTTAGCATCTATAAGTTGTTGTTTTTTTTGTTGTTGTTTTTTTTTTTTGTGGCAGTGTGCATGAATCCATCCGTCTTTCTGCCAGAGTGGCCTCTTTGTAGCAGACGTTGCACTACAGACTACGCATTTGAATGTATCTCTTTGACAAACATGCATATTGAGAGGTATTGCCAGCTCTTCAGGCTTGGGTTTTAAGGGCACATCTGAACACCTGGCATCAGACAGTGGCTCTCAAATACCTGAAAGCGTATTTTTATTGTCAAGAGCTGGTACAGTATTTAGATCGTGAGCACTGGAATAATGGAAACGCATCACTTAATGAACAGATGTGTATTGCAAAGCACCTATTACGCCTAATGAAAAGCATATTTTCAGATCGTGAAAGCGGTGAACACCTGCTCTCCATTGTCTAATGCCTAAACAAACACAAACCACACCAAACACATTATACATTTTTACAGTTTTTTTTTTTTATATACTACTGGTAACAAATCTGGAGTAATTAAATCTATTGCTAATATTATTATTGTTCTTGTTGGTGTTGTTTTTGAAAAAAAGTCTCTTCAATGCTCACCATGGCTTCATTTATTTGACTAGAATTTCTGAATAAAGAAAAAAATAATAATAATAAATATATATATATATATATATATATATATATATATATATATATATATATATATATATATATATATATATATATATATATATATATATATAGCAGACACTTTTATCCAAAGTGACTTATAGTGCATTCAGGCTATACATTTATTTTTCTTATTTTTTACTAACATGTGTTCCCTGGGAATCGAATCCACAACCTTTTATGCTGTTAACACAATACTCTACCACTGAGGCACAGGAACAGACATAGCATATTAAATTAGATTAGATTCAACTTTATTGTCATTGCACATGTAAGGTACAAGGCAACGAAACGCAGTTAGCATTTGACCAGAAGTGCAATTAGCAGTAAGCACAGAGTATACAAGGTCTACAATATGTACAATAAATATACAGATAAAGCGGTATTATGGACATAATTAACAGATTATAAATACTATCAGCATGATATACAGATAGGTGTACTATTAACATACTATACAGTTGGATTATGTAAAAGTGTATGTACACTATAGGCAGAAGCTATGAACATATGAACATTATTTACACTATTGCAATGGACAGTGAAGTGCAAAATATTTCAAATTGCAAATGGATTACTCAGTATTCTGGATGAACAGACAGTAGTGCAAGTAAAAACAAGTTTACTGTTTTTTGCTTGTTTGTAAATGTGTGTGTGTGTGTGTGTGTGTGGTGTGGGGGGTCTTGGGGGGTGTCAGAGGGCAGAGTTCAGTAAGGAGACAGCTCTAGGGAAAAAGTTGTTCCTGAATCTGCTGGTCCTTGTCCGGAGGCTCCTGAAGCGCCTCCCGGAGGGCAGGGGGTTAAACAGACTTTGGTCATGGTGAGAGGAATCCTTGAGAATGCTGCCAGCTTGACATAGACAGCATTTCCTCAGGATGTCCTCAAGAGCAGGAAGTGGTGTCCCTGTGAGGAGTTGGGCAGTTTTCACCACCCTCTGCACCACCCTATACATACATGCTTACATACATATGTATACAAACCATAGAAAATGTAGTGTATCATGGTTCCCACAAAAATATTAAGCTGCAAAAACTAGTTTTCAACATTGATAATACTGAGAAATTAGCATATTAAAAGATTTCTAAAGGATCATGACATTGAAGACTGGAATAATGGCTCCTGAAAATTTAGCTATGTATTCAGTAACTTTGATCCGTTTTATGCTGACTAAAATTGTACTCAAAAAAAAATATAATAAAAAAAATAAATAAACCCGCAATGGCTAAAGTATTGAGTACCCTATTCTAATACAATATTGTGAATTATTTATGCTAGAATTATTAATTGTCCATTTTTAGTGTATACTGTTATCCAAAATGTGCACATTCATTAGCACATAACCTGTGCATTTACACAGAGATTCATGGGAAGATATGACCTCCAAAGCTTTGTTGTTGCCTAAAGTGTGACTGTAAACTTGGATCATCTGTGCCTTTATGTTATAAAATTGCAAAACTGAGTTCAACATTCAAACATTTAATAACTGTTTGCAAATCCCACAGAAGTGATTGAAACGTGTCATAGACTGAATCTTACACCGAACATGTTAAGGATTAGCAGGTATAAAGTCATTTCATTATGTGATATTGAATGATACAACCCCCCCCCCCCCCCCCCCCCCTAATTCATTTATTTATGTTTTTGCTAACCTTGGAGGCTTGCCTTACAGCAGTTCTGATTTGCATCATTTTGTGCAGATACAAGTTGTAATATTATGTATATGATGATATTATTATTAAGCTTAAATCTACAGGATGTCTTTGCGTGAGTTAATTAACTCACTAGTGAACTGCTTAAGTTCAGCTGTGTTCATTCAATGTTCAGCTTTAGAGCGGGTCAGTCCTTGACATTACTGACTAATGGACTATTTTAAAAGCAAATTCTTCCTAGTTTTTCTTCATTAAAAATGGTTAATATCTTTTTAATAATTTTCATCAACAGTATGTTTTAATAAAAATAAATTATCATCTTAATGTGAATTTTTCGTCTCATCATTATTGCTGACAAAATCAAAAAAACCTTTTGTTAACGAACAGCATCTTTAATAATTCTGCCTCTGATGCATCAGAATGCAAACACTCTTTCCATGGCTCAATCTGAAGTGTATAATGGTTCGTTTCTATCAACACAATACAATTCTGACTGATCTCGTATCCTATTAACATGAGTGTCCTAAAGTGTGCTTGTTTAAAGTTGCTTGTATCTGAGCTGTCCTCATACAGCTTATAGATTCCCTTTCTCCTTGGTGGACCATTTGATGGCCTCTTGGTGGATAGTTTTCTTAATACTGGGGCTGAATAGGATTTAATGTAATCCCACTCAGGGAACAGATGGACTGATAGCATTCCCTGCCTTAATGCAGACCTGCGTTTAACTCATGGGCTATATTTACTCCCCGGTGAAGCCCCTCCCAAATCCTCTCACTGTCATGGATAATATCTAGACACCAGTTTCCCTCCGACAGTGACTAATTCTAGTGCATGAACATTGGAGATGAATCTTCATTTTAGAGACTCTTTAATGAACCACTTGCTCTTGCAATGTTCGTACACAATGTTGATAACCACCAAGAAAAAAAAAAGAAAAAAGAAGAAAAAAAGCCCATTGAATTGGCCATCCTTTTTGTTAAATAATTAAATTCATTTGTGAGACACCTACAAATGAAGTAAACATGGCCATTCCTTTTACTCCTTAATATTAAGAATGTATAGTAACAAGATGTAAACAATAGCCATGGTATGTTACATGATTTTAGTGTGAAAAAAAAAAACATTTTTATTTTTAGATCCAATTGAAGTTGCTATAACCTCATTATTAATATATATATATATATATATATATATATATATATATATATATATATATATATGCAACTCTTTCAATTACTAACCTTTTCCAGCAAGTTCCTTTTTTTTTTTTTTGTTTTTTTTTTGTTTTTTTTTTACTAAATCAATACAATTATAATTTTTTTACAAACAGCATGAAAGCCACAAAACAACTGTGATATGGTGAGAACAACTTTACAACACAAATTATATTTTATATATTTACAAATGAAATGGACACCATTCACTTCCAGTGTAAATGCCTCACCACAGTCTTGATTTTTTATAAAACTAGGGTTGAGTTGATTGTGGTAATCAACACTAGGCCTCGCATGCGCATGCTTACATGATGTAGACACATCCAAATGACTTAAGTAGCCATTGTTATTTCCCGTGAAATCCGTCCAGACTCTTTAAAATATAAATCTCTATTATCAGCCTAACATAGTAAATCAGGGTAATCACAGACAAAATAATAATAAATAAATAAATAAATAAATAAATAAATAAATAAATAATAATAATAATAATAATAATAATAATAATAATAATAATAATAATAATAATAAATCTAATTTAATCAATTGGATATATTTGATATATTTTAAGAAACGCATGAAAACAAATTACATTTGTTGAAATTAAGTAATTAGAGCTAGACAAATTATAGGAGTATATATAGCACAGATCGTTTTGCGTTTGGAGAATTTAATGAGAACTATTTGAAATCACTCTGAAATGCAGTTTAAAACTAATTATGTTTCTCGGGATTTTTATTTATTTATTTAATTCCATTGGTATGAGTAACATTTGAGATCTTAAAGAGATATCATTTGTTTGTTTGTTTGTTTCCAGTGAGTGGCCATGCTCTAATAAGATTACTCCCACGCCACGCCAGGTGCGTATTCACCAGCATGAGCTCTTAAAATAGATGGCTGTCATTAAGGCGGAGAGACCACAGAGGCTGGATCACATTGCCACCCAACTTCGTGATATTTTCTCTCTGCGTGGGAATCCTCGCTTTCCTCGGGAGTGAATTAAAGACAGAGGGCAGCAGAGCTCCTAAACCTGACTGCTCGGGATGCGTTCGGCACTGAGGAGTTTCTGATACTCTCCAACCGTCTGAGGAGGATTTGCATGGCTTTACAACTCACGCGGTAAGACTTTCTGCGCTTCTTCAATCGCTGCGCAGTAGCGCGTCAAGAAAAGTTAGTGACACTTTGCACGCAAAGCTACTCCGTTTTTGGATTGTTATTCCGATGATTGACAAGTCGTTGGACGAGGAGGTGAGTGACTAAGTAAGGGGTTTATATCTCTTTAGGTTGGGTACTCTGAATGATATTTGGGGTTTGGGTTGTGTAGTATCTTCGGTTCTTGGCGCGTAACGGCGCATGGAAAGGATGTGAATTGCACACAGGACGTGTTGACGTGCTAGCAATTGCATTTGGAAGATTTATTGATGAAAACCGGTTAGTGGTTTTGATACAGTGACTGACACAGTTTCCCAGCCTGACGTGAGGGATGTGTCTTCAGGACTCCGGATTACCGTGTGCTCATCCTATTACGCCGCACTTCCCGCAATCTGTTGCCTCCGCGTATAATTCATTTAACGCAAGTAAAATAGAAATCGATCAGATTAATTCAAACAGTGCTTACAGTCTAAAATGTAACAATAGTGCGCATGAAAAGTTTGACTTGCATTCAATCGTTGTATTTACTATCGTTACCATATACCGTACTATAGATATTGCTACTACTGTAAAATCATACAGTTAACATGATACCTTTTTTGTCATTATGCTGTATGTATGTATGTTGGCTATTAAACAGTTTTAACAATAATTAGTAAGAATGGCATTTTGGTAATAACTGATAGATTTTATTAATTAAATACTGATGTTAACTACTATATACCTTAGTGCCTAAAAAGTGAAATAAGGAGATATTTTCAACCTGGCTTGTGTTGATTAAGTCACATTAAAGAAACTGACTTGAATAAAACCAGTCCATTTAGGTGTTACAACGTAGGGACATTCGGAACATTTGAATTTAAGCATTCCTCCACCGAACCAAATATATCTTCTGTTCTTTTCACTAGATTTGATGTCAGACTTATCATGATCAGCTTTCTGAAAATAAGAAAACCTCTTAAATGAAATAGTATTAATATTAATATTCAATTCTTACTTCTAAACAGCAATGAGATTAAATCGAGATACAGTAGCATGCTTGTCTGAGAAATAGCTCATAGTTTTCTCATGCACTATATGTACTCAACAATGTCTGAAACTCCAAAGGCTGATGTCGGTATGAACTCAAACATTTATCAGATTCTTAAAAGACCAGCTGATCTGAGCTATGGCATCCGCATTTTTTTTATTTCATTTCATTTCATTTACATCAAAATGAAATTCTCATGTAATTTTAGAAGAAGAATCCAAAACAAACAAAGCTGAAACATACTTTAACTGAGAGTCTCCTAAAAAGCAACTTCTGAACAATGTAATTTTACTCCGGGGGACCTCCTCATTTTAGTGTTCTTCTAGATATTTCAGTGTTATCTGACACTGGTGATGAGTTACAAAGTTAGACTGTATAAAAGGAGCTGGTGTGGATCTACAGGAACACTAAATGCCAAGTGAACACAATGAAAAGCTGCCGGTCTTCTGTAGTGATAACCTCCTCTGGAGCACGTATGGCTTCTACCCCTCCTTTCTTCATTAATTATTGACCCCCACCACATGTTCCTCAACTCCCGTGTTATTTGTGATGGTGTCTGTCTCCGTGATGCAGGTTAGGTCAACAGCTTGTGAGTCACCCAGTGGGTCTATTACCATGGCGCTTTGTTTACCCCTTTTAAATATTTACAGAAATAGACATGTGCTGGTGGGTTTTATGCTAAATTAAATGAGCTTATCAAATCTTATCCCTATTTCCTCTTCCGACAAAAATAGTTAAACAATGATGTCTCTCTCTCTCTCTCTCTCTCTCTCTCTCTTTAATATACACATTAGAAAATTATTATATATTTTTTAAGTGCACTCTTGCAGGTCACAAGCTTAAAATCCAAATAAAGCTGGTCCAAAAGATGCCCACATACCTGTTAATGTGCATTTCAAGGGATAGTTTGTCCAGAAATTAAAGTTATGTCATTAATTCCTCTCCTTTATGTCGTTCCAAACCATTTTGTTCACCTTCAAAGCACCAATTAACAGTTCAACACACATACATAGAGCTCATCAAATACAGTCAACAGAACACTTTAAATATTTACAGAAATAAACACATGCTGGTGGGTTTTATCGTAAATTAAATGAACTTATCCAACCCTATCCTCATTTACTCCATTGAAAAAAACATTTCCTTACAGTGTAGAAAAATACGGAAGATAACTCCAGTTAATCCAAAAATGAAAACTGTCAATTAGTCACCCTAATGTATTTCCAAATCATTTTGTTCACACAAATGAACACCTCAACACACATACACAGAGTTAATCAAATTTGATCAACAGGAGTTGTTTAATATTTACAGAGAAAACGTGCTGCTGACAAAACAATTTTAAACAATTTTCATATGGTGTATTAGAATACAAAAAATAACTCTTGCAGGTCTCAAGGTTAAAATAAATAAGCCAAAAATGTCAAGTTCAAGTGTGTTTCAAGAGAGAGCTCATCACAAAAAGGATAAATTTGTCATTAATCACTTATGTTCAAAAGATAATTTATTTAAAAAAGACAATTACGTCATCAATTATTCACATTCACGTCATTCCAAAACCTTCTGTTCACCTTCGAAACATAAATTAACACATCAACACACATACATAATGCTCAGCAAATATGGCCAACATAAGCTTTTAAATATTTACAGAAATAGACACGTGTGGATGGGTTTTACAGTAAATTAAAAGAGCTTATCCAACCCATTTCCTCTGCTGACAAAAATATTTAAACATAATATAATAGAATAGGCAAGAGAAGATAACATTTCTGTATTTCTAGCATATATCCTAGCAATTCTTTGTGTGTAAATTCATGTCGGCTATTCTGAAATTGCCAACGTGGCCAAAAGCCAAGCATTCATTGCTTTTTAGCTATGTCCTTCATGCTTGGGATTCTGTATATTTCAGCGTACCCTCCCCACCCGTCGTGCTTTGCGTGGGTTGATTCATTGCTAGGCTGCCCATCATTGTTTCACTGTCTCTGGCTGTCTCATTAAAGACATTGGCTAATAGGATTTATCCTGCTCTGAGGCAACCATAGTAAATGCTCATTTAGCTGGAGCACCCTCATCAAATGGGGCCTCTGTAATCAGACACTCAGGGATGTTCGGCCCTCCAATTCATCTCGGCCACCTGGTCTAAACACTGACTGGAGGGCTTGTGGGATACAGTGAGCCTGTCATTAGAAAGAAATGTCGTTTGACACATCTGACCCATCTGGGGTTGGCTAAACCTGGAAGGGGATAGAGAGAGTTTTGACCCTCTGATGGAGGTCGCCCTCTGACAGAACCCTCCGTGGCTTTGCATTTGCTCTTGGGCTGAATTCTGTCAAGGCTTAGGGGACTGCAGGTCTTTCTCAAGACTAAATACTTCTCAGCTTGTAGACATTTGATAGGTTTTCTGTCAGATTAGAATTTAATATTTATAGCCGCTTTTAATTTCTCACTGATAAAAAAAAAAAAAAAAATCATGAAATTTGATATAGTATTTTCTTATAAGCCGTACTCCAGTTATTATATGCTTAATAAAGTCAACTAAGTTATTATCTGCTCAATTTCTAAATAAAATTCTTTAATTTCTGTCACAACAGCTCTCTGGGAGTTTAGAATGGTAATGTACATGTAAATGTTATTGTGTCTTGCTACGCTGCAGCAGCAGAGCAAGTACCGAGACTTGCTACTTCCAGTACATGCACAGAAATACATAACATATAAAATAACCCCCATATATAACACACAATAAATTTGCCCTATAGCAGATATATAGACAGGTGGAGCTTGGGAAGGTGGAGGGTTTCTGATAAATTAGTCAAGTATTTGAATGTTGAACAGCAAGCTCATTGGCTGCTGATACAAAAATAAACCAATCAGCTCTGTCAGGTGAGTAATGATACCATTGTGTCATATTGAGGTAGAAATTCTCATAGAATGTGGGATTTACTTTGTGAATCTTCAAAACTTCAGAATTTGGTTAATCTTAACACAAATAATCACATGCATGCACATACATAGTACAGATTATGTTTATCCATTGATGTGCTCTACTGTATATATGTACACTGATCAATGGTTCTATTTATGGTTGCATTTATATGTATGTCTTTAGCAGATGCTATCTGCATACATGTAAATGCAACCATTCTATGAAGCAGCTAGATTACTAGAGAATAAATGCAGAAAAGAGAAAGAAGGGGATTTATTTATTATTTTTAGTTTATGGTTGTGGAGTGGCCAAGTGTCTTTAACTGCTTCTCAAAAGTTGTGATGGTTTCAGGTGGAGGCTGGCAGTTCATTCCACTGGAAGGGAGCAGGGAGCGACTTTAAATGTAAAGTGAAAATGAAATCTGTTCATCATATAAAGTGATTGTGTCTCTTTAGAAGACTTAGATTAAAGGATGTCTTTTAGGATGCTTTTATAAACTTTGATTAATGAAAGTTCTAGTGGAATGGTCCACCAAGATGGATTTTTCCTTATTTATTTTATGTGTGATATTTAGATGTATGCATTAGTGACTGGTTTAGTTTGCCTAGGTCTGTTTTGAATCCATTATCATATTTTTCCCATTTCATTCTTGATTTTAGCAAGCTGAACTGAAACATCTCAGGAAATTACCTCATGAATACTTTCAGAAACAGAATGAAGCAAGGAAAGAATCAATTCAGTTTGTGTTTGAGGGACACTTACATCACACACACAGGTGCACATTTTACACCATTAATCACGGAAAAGTAAGAAAGTAAATTATTCAACCATAAACATACTTTTGTTCCAACCGTAGTTGATACGTCAGTTAATTTGGTTCTTTTTTACCCCATATTGTGATTGTTCATCTCAGAAGATCTTGTGTTTCTGAATGAAAAGAAATTGTCACCAAATGATGATTAAACCAGTTAATAATTTATCCCCATCCATATGCTAAACAGTTTTACTTCAAAGTAGATGACAGCTTAAGAAGCGTAACTCATCACAAGGCGAATAGACATTAGTGAGAATAAGTCATGAGTCAGAGGAAAGACTTATTTTTGTTCATTTGCCATGGCAGATGACGTCCGCCTTTCTAAAAACACACATGGCCTGATTACCTCACACCAGAGATAATGAAAGAAGATTGATTCAGCCACTCATCTAATGGACAGTAAAACACTGTTGGTGAGATCAGGTCTTAAAGGAACAGATCATGCAAAGGGTAATTCTATTAAAAGTCTGACAGTAGTTGTGGATGAACCTTAGTTGAAAGGAAAAGAGCTGCTTGAACATTGTACAGAATATCTGTAAAAAAAATAAATAAATAATGGAATGAAAGAATTGGAACAGCACGAGGGAGATTAAATTTAGTTTTGGATAAACTTTCCATTTAAATGTGTATACATTTACTACAGCTAAGCAAAAACTATCAAGTCTATTGTGGTCAACAGTGGATGAAGAGTATGTTAATGTCCTCATGGCAGAATAAATCACTGCCTCCTGAAGTTCCATCACATTGCATTTCGCCCCTGCCTCATTATGTCCTGACTGTTGTTTTCTAGCTGTCGTGTGACTGAAAGTAATGGTGTACTGTTCCACAGTCAGTGAAACACAGAGCAGTGCATTGGATCAGCTGTGTTGACAGGTTCAGTGTGGCCCATTACCTTACTGATCTCTGTCAGAATCCCAGCCTACTCAGTTCAGCATTGAGGCTGACTGATTTTACCATTACCCACAATTCTCTAATAACTTGATATCACTCTTTGAGTGTCTTGCTTGTTGCAAGGAATTGTAAAAAAAAATAAAAAAATAAAATAATAATAATATAATAGGAGATTGAGCTTTGCAGTGGTGCTTTTGTTCCCCATGTTGAGATTCATTTGTGTTGCTGCAGCAATCTACCTTTCTACCCTGTGTCTTTCAATAACCATCTTGAGGCAAATTTTTCACAAGATTTATTCTTCAGGAAGCTTTATCTATTATTATTATTATTATTATTATTATTATTATTATTATTATTATCAGTCTGTGTCTATTGTTCTAATGCTTTATATGTCGTTCTATGTTGTTCTGTCTATCTTTTTATCTAACTATTGTTCTATTAGTAGGCTCAACCCCTGCCCACCTATCCAATTTATGATGTTTATTTTTTATTATAATTTGTTTTCAGAGTATACTCCAAATAACCAAATAGGCCTAATACACACATTGGGCCTAATTCATGAAACATTCATAAATATAGCAGTAAATTCAGAGTAATTTCCGCATAAAATGGACCTCCTTGAATTCCAATCATTTGCAAATAGGGCACTAGTGCACGCTCATTCACAATTAGCATAACCCCCAACTATGAATTACAGCTACGCAAATTGTGTGTCCAGGAACACAGCTGAATATTCTCGTCTACTTAATCAGGTTTGGCTTCATTTTATTCCATAAATGCAAAAAAGACTAATGAGCAGATATGACTAACAATAAATATTCAATAACGTGCCTCCACCAAAGTGTTGTCTATCTATCTATCTATCTATCTATCTATCTATCTATCTATCTATCTATCTATCTATCTATCTATCTATCTATCTATCTATCTATCTATCTATCTATCTATCTTGCTAGCTATCTATCATTCTCTCATACTGTGTCTGTCTGTCTGTCTATACAAATCTGTCTGTTCTCTGTTTATGTTTTTCTCTCAGAAATCTGTTTATCTGTCTGTCCAACAACAAAAAAAAGTCTTCCAAAACTATGCCCTAGTGGTAATTTTGACATTGGTGGCACTCATGTGGACTCATCTCATAAAAACAATTATTCTGACGTGATTTGAAAGCAGCATATGTTCAGCTCCTCTTTGTGAAATTGTGGCTTTGGGAAGCATTTACAAAGTCAAGCAGGTGTTGTTTCAGTTACTCTCAGAGATTAGGGTTTAACTAGAGAGCACCATTCTAGACCATTAGCTTATTGGAGAGCCGTATCTTTATTGTGCACTGATTGTAAGGCTGCACACAAAAGGCTGCACTCAATTTTGTCTAATTTCTCGAAACCAAAAATAAATTTAGAAGGTAACACACTTATAGAACTCGCCTCTTGCAAGCGTCTGCCATCAATCCATTGCATTCTTATGGCTTAGTGCTGAAGCATCTCTCATTGATTGTCCGAAAGGAAGACCTTTGTATTAAGGAATACAGGGGAAAGATATGCTTCCATCTTGACAACAGAGGATGAAATTACATTTGTGTCTCCAAAGACTCTTTCAGTTCAGAAGAACAAAGACCATTCATAATGATAGTCAGCTAGCATGGCAGTGCAATGATCGACTCCAGTGTTGAGGGTTTTGATGTAGTACAAGCCAAAAAGCTTTAAAGTGCATGTCACCCTCTCTCTTTTTCTGTATGGATGTCTCTTTTTCACTCAGCAATTGAACTTTTCATCAAGTTGCTTTGAATTTGCTGATGTGATTTGATATCTGGATAAGAACAAGTTGTATTTTTTGTTGTTATTGGCTTTTCAAAATAGCCTCTTTGTTTTGCAAAGCCTTGTCCTGATACCCGAAAGGAATCTGTCAAGATTGTATTACAGATGCCGAAGACCATCTTTTGCTGAGCTGATGTTCATTCGGATCTGATGTCAAATGTTTATTTTTGGAAATGCACTTATTTGCATTCACGCAGTATATCTGTCGATGACGTAAACTGACTTTGTTTTTGTTTTTTGTATCACCAATTCTGAGTACTGGGGAAAAAAACATGCCACAGAACTGAAAAAAAATAAAAATAAAAATTGCAGTCATGTTTTTTGTGCAGCTGAGTGTGTGTGTGCGTGTGTGTGTGTGTGTTTTCCTTGATTATTACCAGACCCATATGAATCTGTACCTGAAGAATTTTCACAAAATCTAAATATTTAAGTTCCAGTTCCACACATGTTTCTTGATTAAATATGTCTTATTTGTCATGAAATATTAAATAGTTATCGATTTTTAGGTTGATTTAAATATACATTTTTGTTTTCTAATTAATATTCATTTGGCTAACTAGATTATGCTGTTATTTAGAGTTTCACACGGTCAGAATTTGATTTGTGCCTGCTTTTTAGTAAAACAGGCCAATATAGGCAGATACAAAATAAATAAATAAATAAAATAAAAAAAATAAAAAAAAAACTCTGGGTACTGTAATGTTATATATTATATATAAAAAAATTGTTACAGGAACAAAAACGGCATCAGATTTCTTTTTCAGCTGCTTATACACATTTTCAAAACTTTGCCTCTTTTTTTCAAAACTTTACATACAAAATGCTAAATGCCTCACATCTCTTGCAAAATATAGCGCTCCATTCAAAATATCACAAACACAATTAAAAAGCAAACATTTTCAAACACCTTTTATAGCCTTTTATAGCCATTATATTAATTCCTGTTTGAATTTTATGTTACATAGAGATTGTGTGTGTTTTATGAAATTGAAAACTGAGGTAAAGGCTGAGAATTAGTGAATGGTTTTGTATGGTTCTGATGTTTGAGTGTCAGGTTTCAGAAATTGTGTGACAAGTAAAGATTTTGTGTGTAAGCAGTTTGAAAAAAAACAAACAAACTGTTAACTGGGTTAATATCTGGCAGACGGTGTTGACAAAATTATATATTCCTATCACACTGGGGTTAGACAATAAAGAAAATACTTTCCACATGTCTGTTTAACCATAACAATTAATGAAAACACAACTGGTTTGTTCACCCTTAAACTCTTCAGAGCTACCTTTGAATTTAGGCCCCCATCAATCAAATGACAAATTAATAAGTATGTAACCCTCGTTCTCTGAAGGAGGGAATGGAGATGTTATGTCAGAAAGAGTCTGATGAATGGAATCTCGCCCGAGAGCATGATCACCGGACATGATCAGGCCGGGGCTCACCACCTGATACCTAAAAGAAGTGGTGGGAACTTTGGGCCTGTACCCAGGCCGGGGTCTCAAGATAACGTGAGAGTTGGCCTGCCTGAATTCCAGGCACGCCGTGAAGAACACCAAGTGACAAAGAGGTTCTACTTCAAAGCATAGGCGTGTTTGGTGGACATGGCTCTAGCTGAAGTGATGGTAGCTACCACCTGCGGTGGCAAGGTACCTAAACCTTCTGCGACCCGTCTAGAATCCACACATGTAGGTTCCAAAGATCGGGATCTGGGTGCCAGAGGGTGCCCAGTCTTTGAGACAGAAGGTCCTTCCTAAGAGGAATTGGCCAGGGAGGAGTTCAAGTTCGGGGAACCATATCCGGCTGGGCCAAAAAGGCGCAACCATGAGCCTGCTCCTCGTCCTCCCTGATCTTGCACAATGTCTGTGCAAGCAGGCTCACTGGGGGAAACGCATACTTGTGCAGGCCCAGCGGCCAGCTGTGTGCCAGAGCGTCCGTACCAAGGGTGCCTTCGGTCAGGGAGTAAAACAGGGAATTTTCTGGAGAGGCAATCAAGCGAAGCGTTCCCAAATCAGCTGAACCAACTACTGGCGGAGTCTCCATTCCCTGGGGTGAGACTGCTGCCATGAGAGCTCATCGACTGCACCATTGAGCCTGGCCGGAATGTGAATGGCATGAAGTGACCTCAGATGCTTCTGACTGCACAAGAGGAGATGGCAAGCGAGTTGCGACATGCAGCGGGAGCGTAGACCACACTTCAGCAGGGCCCTGAAGCGGTGCAGAGCAAGCCGTACTGCTAGCAACTCGAGGCAATTGACATGCCACTGAAGTCGGGGTGCTGTCCAGGAGCCTGACGCAGCATGCCCATTGCACATGGCCCCCCAGCCCATGGCAGAGGCATCTGTTGACACAAAAACACGTCTGGACACAGGTTCTAGGGGCATGCCAGCCCGTAGAAACGTGGCGTCCAACAACGGGGTGAAGGTACAGAGGCAGGCCGCAGTGACAGTCTCTCGGAGCGTACCCAGTTGCCATGCCCATCTAAGGACTCGTTCGTGAAGCCAGTGCTGAAGTGGTCTCATATGGAGTAACCCGAGCAGTATGACTGCCGCCGCATATGCCATATGCCCCAGGAGCCTCTGAAACAGTTTCAGTGGAACCACCCTTTTGCCCTCGAATTGTCTCAGGCAATTCAGCAGTCAAAGCGCACGCTCATTCGTAAGCCGCGACCGAGTCTATTTCCATAACAAGAAAAGAGATCCTCTGCACAGGGGAGAGTTTGCTCTTTTCCCACTTGACCTAAAGACCCAGTCGGGCGAACTGTCTGAGCACCAGATCCCTGTGCTTGCACAACCGTGCTCGAGATTGAGCTAGAATCAGCCAGTCGTCAAGGTAGTTGAGGATACGGACACCTTGTTCCCTGAGAGGAGCCAGGGCTCCCTCCGCGACTTACATAAAGACGTGGGGAAACAGGGCCAACCCGAATGGGAGAACCTTGTACTGAAATGCCTGCCCCTCGAAAGCAAACCGAAGAAACTGTCTGTGTCAAGGGAGAATGGAGACATGAAAGTACGTGTCCTTTAGGTCGATCACTGCAAACCAATCCATCGGATGAATGCATTGGAAAATGCGCTTGGGCATTAGCATCTTGAACGGGAGTCTGAGCAGAGCTCGGTTCAAGGCACGCAAGTCCAGGATTGGCTGTAACCCACCTGTCTTCTTGGGTACTATGAAGTAAGGGCTGTAAAAGCCGTACTTCATGTCGGCTGGAGGGACCGGCTCTATCGCGCCATTTGCCAGCAGGGTCGCGACCTCTGCGCTCATGACAGGAGCATCTGTGCCCACCATCATTGCGCAAACATCCCAAAACCTGGGATGACATGAAATAAAGACATAATAAATCTGATGAAATTTCTGATGAAATGGAAAAGTTATCAAAACCATGTAAAACATTAGGCACAATTATCTCTCAGCAATCAGTGTTTTTTGAGCACTATTGTCTCCATCATTCACATAAATGGATCTTATTTAAATATTGCTATTGGTTTGGCTGTGTTATCTATATTCTCTCAGATAATGGAGACTCTTTATCGTTGTAAGATTCACTTCTAACTCTGTCTCCTCTGATTAGTTATAATATAAATAAATTGACCTTATTCCTCTAGGAGCAAAGCTTATCTTTTCCTTCCATCCAAACCTGTCAAAGCATGTTGGTCTTTGAGTCTTTTCCAGGAAGGTTCGTTGACCCCTCAGACATGTTGCAAACTTCAAAGCTGCACTTTTCTGTGGGTTGTCTCTCACAAGAAGAACGCGATCTATCTCTCTGCTCACTTCAAAGGGAAAGGTTATATGTGCAGCAAATGCTTTCTACCCATTGTTATTACCGAGGGTTTCAGTTTGATGCAACATCCCCAAAGCCAGACTCTCATTTTTTTTTTATGATGTAAAATGACTTGAGTAATTATGGCTGGAAAATTAACTTTCATTGTCTGTTTTGATACCATAATTAATTAGAATGTTCTGTGAGTAAACTTCAAAGTCCTTGGGATTGCTTTTTATGACAACGGTAAATACATTTCTTAAAGAGATGAAAATCAAATGGCCAGTTGGCATCTAAATCCCCCTGGGATCTGTCTAGAAATTCACTGGCTACCAATTATGCGACTTATGACTCATGCATCTTAAATGGTGCTGCTGCCATTATACGCACTTCATCCATAATCTGTCTCTTTATGTTCACAGGAGAGCATGCTGTAATACGTGAAGATGCGCCAGAGGTTGTGGCTCTTTAAATGGTTGGGAATTGGCATTGGTGTTCTTCTGCTCTCTGCTGCTAGCTACTCTCAAGATTCAGATGGTAAGTTCTTCCGCACAAATTTTCCTGACTGTCCGACATCTTCAATATTCCTGCTTTGGAGCAATCTAATTTAGATGATGATATCTGTGTTTTCCAAAACATGAGATTGCTTCATAAACTGGTGAGCTGCCTCTGTAGGTGCACTCCTGATAACCCAGAAGGTAGGGAGCATGAATATGAAGCATTTCAGAATGCATTGCAACAAGCGAAGTAAAAAAAAAATATATATGGCAGGCAATGTGAGAGAAATTTTGATTAGAAATATAAATAATTAAATACTGAGAAGTAGCAGTAAAATATGATTCATTTCAGAGAGGCTTGTTTTTCAAAAAAAAAAAAAAAAGCTACTGTGTTTAACATTGTAAAAGTCAATGTATGTGAATATAACACAGGCATCAGTTGTTACAATGTTACACACTGTAATGTTCACCACTGCAGAAACCATAATGACTTGGCATGGCAGTATGATAGATTCTAATTTCATGTAGGAAATGTGCACAATAGACCCTCTTTTCACTCAATATATGAAGACTCATATCCTTCCACATTGTACACCACTGGAATTTACTGTATTTCTTTTGTGTTGCTTAGTTATGCGCTTTCTAGTGTTTTATCAATGTAGCACACTGATATGAAAGTGGAAAAATTCTAGATTTTGATCCTTCACCTGCAAAGAGTTGGAAAATGCTTTTTCATTCAGTCTTCAATTCAGTAATCGATGTATTTTTTTTCCTGTTATCTAGAGTGTTAAGTATATAGTTAAGCCCTTAACAAGGCTTTTCGGTTATTTACTGACCCCTCATAACATTTAGTATGTACATATCACGTTATTGTATTTATTTATTTTATATAGAACATAAAATATTATTTTTTAGGGATAATTATTTTTCTCACAACAGTAATTTATAGTTACAATTGCCATAAAGCCATACAAATTACAGATGGGCACCATAAGTTAACATAAAATAGCATAAATCATTTGTGAGCTTTATTTACGTGTTTTTTTTTTCTTGTCAAAACTGCCTTGTGTGGAAATAGACCAACATTTTTTGGGACCATTATCATCCTCTCCAATGAGCTGTCGCCTCCAGAACTGCTAAATTAATAATTATTTTGAGCTGATTGTCAATGAAGCGTTTGAATGATTCATTTTCATACATCGAACTGATTTGTTGGTGATTCTAAAATAATTGTACTGTCTCTGTCATGATTCTGCCCTCGTGTCCTTGATTTTTCCTAGTCTTGAGGCAGGATCATGACAGACCCATGTTTTGTGTACAAGCACATGGCCTTGCCTTTGGGCCATGTGCTTGTGTTGTCTCGTTCCCTTGCCCCGCCCCCCTTGTTATCCTAGTCGTGTCGTGATTGTCCTATCTGTAACACCTGTCGTGTCTTGATTAGTCCCCCTATTTAGATCTCCTAGTGTGCTCTGTCTTGCGTCGGTTCATTGTTGTGTTACTTATGTGCTTCTCAGATGTGTTCCACACTTGTGACTGTGATTGTATCCTGTATACCGTGAGTGTTTGTTTATAGTTAGTGTTTAGTGTCTTTATCTGGTCAGCCCTGTCTTGTTTGGATATTTAGTCCTTACCCTAGCCCTTGTTTTCCCCCTCGTGGGTTTTTGTTTTCCCTTTTTGTATCAATAAATCCTGTGTTTCGTTACTTCCTGTCTGCACCTGAGTTCCTCCCTTACCAAGATCCTGACAGAATGAACCGACCACCAAGGAACTCAGCAGGCAGGAGGGCCTCTGAGCTTAAGCGTCAGGCGGAGTTCCGGAGGCTGTGCTGGACGTCATCCCCCGCCGACAGGAAGGGGGTCACCCTCCCATACTCGCCTGAGGGGGAATGGGTCCTCCGTAATTATGCCCGGCTGTGGGAAAGCATCTCCCAGGAGGAGCCACAGAGGTCCCCCCCACCTACCCAGCTGCCGGCGGTTCCAGAGGGTCGTATCCTGGCCGTGGCCACTCTGGGGGATCAGGCACATCCCTCACCGAGTCCTGAGGTGCCTCCCACACCCGTCGGTCTCCCCGGGAAGCGAGGGAGACGGTTATCGTGGGAGTCTGCCTCGGAATCGTCGGAGTCAGCCCTGCCAGAGACCGAACTCCCCCAACCCGCCTCTGACCCAGCTGTGGTCTCTGCACCGCGCCCAAGGAGGAAGAGGAGGAAGAGGGGGCCTGCCGGTCCTGTGACCCCGTTTCCTCCCGTGCCAGCAGCGGAGAGCGCTGGCGTGCCCGTGCCAGCAGCGGAGAGCACTGGCGTGCCCGTACCAGCAGCGGTGAGCGTGCCCGAGCCAGCAGCAGTGAGCGTGTCCGAGTCAGCAGCGGTGAGCGCTAGCGTGCCCGAGCCGGGAAAGAAAGCTGTATGCAAGTCGGCAGTCGTGAGAGCGGAGGAGAGAGCCGCGGCCGACTCTGCAGCAAAGACTCTTGTACAGTCGGTTTCATCTCATAAGGAGATGCCAATTGTCCTAGCTGCTAAAGCATTTTCTGATTATTTGTCCCGTCTTGTCCAAATTTTAGAAATCCCCGTCAGTCCTGTCTTGTCCCCTGACCCTGTCCCCAGAAGTCCTAAGTGTCCAGCCGTTGTCTCCCCGTGTCCTGTTGATGTGGCCCCGTGTCCCGTTGATGTGGCCCCGTGTCCCGTTGATGTGCCCCCGTGTCCAGTAGATGTTGTATCCCCGTGTCCTGTCGTCTCCCCGTGCCCAGTAGATGTTGTCTCCCCGTGCCCTGTAGATGTAGTCGCCCCTCGTCCTGTTGATGTAGTCGCCCCTCGTCCTGTAGATGTAGTCGCCCCTCGTCCTGTTGATGTAGTCGCCCCTCGTCCTGTTGATGTTGCCCCGCGTCCCGTAAGTGTTGCCCCGCGTCCTGTGTCTGCTCCTGTCAGTTATCCCGAGAACCCTCCCCGCCCCTCACCACCCAGACCTGCCCGTACCCCCCGTCGTCAGCCTTCGTCCTGTCCTCCTAGGATTCCTACCCCACCCACCCGCCCTGGTCTGTCCCCCATGAACTTTGTGGTCCCGCCCCCTCCCCTTCCCTGTTTGTTTTTTTTGATTTGTCACCCCAACCCTGCTGTTGTGTACTCATGTTTGCCTTTGTTGTTATTTGTCATGTCTTGCTGGTTTGTGTCTGTGTCCCAGTCTGTCATGTCAGTCATGTCCCATGTTTGATGTTCCCTTGAGGAGCGTCTGGAAGCCGCTCCTTAAGGGAGGGGTTCTGTCATGATTCTGCCCTCGTGTCCTTGATTTTTCCTAGTCTTGAGGCAGGATCATGACAGACCCATGTTTTGTGTACAAGCACATGGCCTTGCCTTTGGGCCATGTGCTTGTGTTGTCTCGTTCCCTTGCCCCGCCCCCCTTGTTATCCTAGTCGTGTCGTGATTGTCCTATCTGTAACACCTGTCGTGTCTTGATTAGTCCCCCTATTTAGATCTCCTAGTGTGCTCTGTCTTGCGTCGGTTCATTGTTGTGTTACTTATGTGCTTCTCAGATGTGTTCCACACTTGTGACTGTGATTGTATCCTGTATACCGTGAGTGTTTGTTTATAGTTAGTGTTTAGTGTCTTTATCTGGTCAGCCCTGTCTTGTTTGGTTATTTAGTCCTTACCCTAGCCCTTGTTTTCCCCCTCGTGGGTTTTTGTTTTCCCTTTTTGTATCAATAAATCCTGTGTTTCGTTACTTCCTGTCTGCACCTGAGTTCCTCCCTTACCAAGATCCTGACAGTCTCTGCAGTTCTCAAATTAAGATCTTACTGTAAGGGAAGATTACCAGTACATTTTGATTTCAGAATCTTGAAGTGTTAGAGACTATGTTTATGGTTCTTTTGATGTTTATTTATCAGAAGCTTGTTCAATGTAAAAATTAAATTTATGCATTTAGCAGACGCTTTTATCCAAAGCGACTCACAGCGACTTACAGTGCTATACATTTTTAGCTATCATGTGTTCCCAGGGAATCGAACCTTGCACTTGATAAGCAATGCTCTACCAATTGAGCTACAGGAACACACTTGTTAAACAGCTTGTTAGCCTGTATAACTAAAATATATTGCCAAACGTAGATGGACTCCTCCCTTAATGGTTTCGGAAGCTGTAAAAGGTTTTAAATCTTAATGCTGCACCAAGCAGTGAAATTCTGGAGAATTATGGGCTGCCAACTTTGTGGCAACAGTTTGGGAAGGGCTCTTTTTGTTCCAACATGACATTTTCCCCTGTGCCCAAAGTGAAGTCCATATAGAAATGATTTACTCTTTGTCCTCACCAAAATGACAGGAGCAGCCAAACTCGAGCTGGAATTGGGTGTACAGTGTATTACTTCTACATCACTAAGCCATACATTTATTCTACAGTGAGTCTGTCTGGGTTGAAGACAATTTGCATTTGACCTCCAGGTTTAATGAAGATAAAGGATATTCCAGTCTAAACATTGATTTATTGGTTCCACATTATTTCAAGAGTGAAAACTTTTGTAAACGGATCTTTTAAAGGAAATTGTAGAGATATGTACCTCTTGCATTCATATTTACATACACTAATCCAGTCTCTGCAAATATGGCAGTAGGTCAAGGTTTTATATGGCGCAGGCATGCATTGCCATATTTTCTAGAAAAGGACTCACGCTAGGTCAGTAGATGGCATTTATTTATTTATTTTTGAGAGGAAAAAAACCCAGATAAGTTGTAAGGAATTCAAAACATAAAAAAGTACAAAACAAACATAAATTGTACTTATATTCATTATAAACAACATTTATTATAACAGCTAAAGCTAAATTTATTCAAAGTGAACCTGGAACTACCAGTGTGTGTGGTAGTTAAATTCATGTTTCGAATGCTTGAGGTTAATTTGCATTTTATAAATCGTTTCGAAATATACAAAGCCCCTAAGGCTACATGGTAATAAAAGTCAAATGAGATTGGATGGAAAAAATATTTTAAAGCTTTTGTATTCTCTTGAAATTTTGCATTCCCCCAACAAACTATTCATTCACTTGCAAAACTTTTGAATGAATTAATATGAGGTGGGAGGAATGCAATAATTTTGCGAGAGACGGCACATTTTACAAGAGATTGTAAATGTTTCTCAGGGAATGCTAAGTTTCGCTGGGGAATGTAATATATTTGCAAGAGAACAACAATTTTACAATAGAACAAAAATGTTTTGTGAGAGAACATGTTTCTCAGGTGACTGCAAAATGTCTGCAAGAGAATGCAAAGTTTCTTGTGGAAATGAATTATGTTTGCGATAGAACAATCGCAGTTGCAATTGTGATAGTTTCTAAGGGAACACAATATGTTTGTGAGAATTTGCACTAAGTTTGCAAGAGAAGGAAAATGCTTTACGAGAGAATGCAAAGTTTCTCAATCAAACAATTACAAGAGAATCAAAATGTTTTAAAAAAGAACTAAAAAGTATCTTTCTCAGAGGAAAACAATACTTTTTTGAATGAATGCTACAGCATACACACACACACACAGAAATGAATTTGAGCTGCATTCCAATAGACACCAGAACTCATTCAGCTTGAAAGCAGCTTTAGAATCAACCAAAACCAACAGTGAGGATCATTTACTGTCATCCTGTCAATCTGGGAGCAGACTCTACTTTTTCCTGACTTTATCTCTCAAAAGATCTTTCACTCTCCTGAGGTTCCTGTCCATAACAAGGCGGGATAGAGAGAGCTATCCCCATTCATCTTGATGGCAGTAGCTCGACTGGCATATTATTTAAAATAAATGCCTAATTTTACATTGGAAAAATGCTTTTAAGAGAAGGTTATTTGCAGCTGCTAACAGGACCAGGCTAATCAGCTATGTTTTGATTCTATTAGATTTTGCATGTTCTCTGGTGGATTCCTACCCCTGGGGACCATATTGCAGTGTGGCTAACAGGCTAAAGTTTATAGTGGAGTTGGCCTCGTACACTCTATTCTCATTTGAACCATGACCACTAGAGTTCGACAGTCCAGCTTCCCAAATGCTTGCTCTCTCTCGCCCCTGTAGATTCAGATGTGCTCGCTCTGTTCAGGGACACGGTTCAGCCAGAGTAGGTCAGCTACGCATGGTGTCCACTGAATGCTAACTAAGAACAAGGCCAAGATTCATTCCAAGAAATATAATCTCATCCATTTTTCATCAGGCTATACGAATTCGCAGCTCAGACATGCTTCATCGCTAAACATTTCACTGGTCATTAAAATTTCAATAATGTTTCCCTTCAGGGATGCCACACGATGTGAGTCAACATACTTATATTATATCAGGTCAGAGCTGTTCATAATGCATACTATGCTGCAGACCCATTGGAGTTGAGAGATTTCAGTCTTTAGTTCAGTCTTCATATAAAGATTTAAAAATAATTTAAAGTAAATTTGGCTTGTGCTTTAAAGTTATGGGATATGTAATGAGCAAAAACCAGTCCATTATTGTATGTGTGCCAATCAATGCGTCCTGGAATGCAGTAAAACCCTGAATGGTTTCAGTTAAAATTAGAAAACACTTTTTCAAACTTTTGTACTTTCTCATTCAAAACAAATTCATTTGATTGGAAGTTTTTGCTGAGTGTGCTTATCTTCACACTTATTTTCTGCCGAGTGCTGTGACTTAAGCACAAGGGCAGATTGACGTATAGGAGATGTGAAAAGGGCCGATCAGCAGACAGTAGTGAATGGCTCCCGGTGGAGACATCCATCCCACTCAGAAGATAGAAGTTCAGATCTTTGACCTTAGCTGTGATGGATGTGTCCCACTGGACAAGCAGCCATGGTGTTGACGTGGATGTCATTCCCGCATCGCACTGTCCTTTTATTGTTCTGGAGTTTCTTCATAAACCCTGGGGCTATAGAACCATTTATCAGAGAAACTCAGATTCCATAGCTCAAGGGCCACTTTTAGAAAATGCAGGGTATCCAGGGGCCAGCGAATAAAAAGACATGGTAAAAATATATAACACTAAATGATCTGTCAATGTGTCTGTCTGTCTGTCTTCTTTCTGTCTTTATTATAACTCTATCTATCTATCTATCTATCTATCTATCTATCTATCTATCTATCTATCTATCTATCTATCTATCTATCTATCTATCTATCATTCTCTCATACTGTGTCTGTCTGTCTATACAAATCTGTCTGTTCTCTGTTTATGTTTTTCTCTCAGAAATCTGTTTATCTGTCTGTCCAACAACAAAAAAGTGCTTCCCATCTGTCTCTGTCTGTCTGTCTGTCTATCCATCCATCTGTCTGTCCATCCATCTGAATTGGAGAATAAACAATATACTTACTTGAATAGTCTAGAACAGTGATCTCTCGTCTCTCATAATTGGATGCACTGATTTAGGAATCAGTCCATTTATTTGTCATATTGTCTGTTTTGCTGTCAAGCTTTTGACATGTGGGTGCTATTTTCTTACATTTTTGCTGATGCATAGAACACACACTGTTTCACAAATGCAGCAAGCAGTCTGTCACTATGCACAAATCACTGATGACAGTATTTGCATATCCTAATGTTTTGCTTTACAATTATTATAAAGGACATATGAATTGTGAAAAGTTTTGTAAGATAATCTGATGATACAAACACTTTAATGTAAATTACACAAACTTTTTACACAAAGTTTTGCGTTCCAAGGAAGCTAAAATTTCAATCAGGACCACTTCCGTTAAGTATATTTATGACAGTTATAATTGCATACAGTTAGTGTTGACGGTATGGTTATGTTTTGGGAAACACTCCACACGCCTGTCCATGCAACCATGCTTGGACAGAGTGGAGAGAGCAGCATGACAAATCCCCCTGGGGTACAGAACAGAACCATTATTAGCATATATGATTACAATTCACAATTACATGAGTTGTAAACAAAATGTGATAGAGACTGCTTCCAATTAAGCACTGTAAAGAAAGAACAAGTTAGATCGGATTACAGGTTCAGATGGTGGAGTTGGGTTTGGAGGAGGGAGTTAATTGCAAGCAGCAATGCAATGGAAGAGACACTGAATAATGGGAATTTAAATAGACCGCAGGTGATAGGTGTCAAGACTGGATTGGTACATGTCAGGAACAGCTGACTGTCAGCTGATGCAAGCGCGACTAACGTGGCCTGACTGAACTAACGCGATGCTTGATTAGACTGCCCACATTATGAATTCTTGGGCCGCAGACAGCTTTGCTGATTGTAAAGGTTATATTATAATATATTATAAAGTGTTCTGGTTTGTCACGTCACAATGCTTTCTTAATTAATTCTCAAAAGATGTCTGAATTGTTATGGTGGGATGAATTTGAGAATACCTGCCACATACTGTTAGATTATTTCTTTTTTCCTTAATCTTCTATTACCATAATCTATTGATTTCCATAATCCTGAGATATGCGTACTTATTATGTTCAGGTTTAAAAGAGATTTATTGCTTCACTATATATACTGTAGAGCTATAAATTCCATACAAAAGATCTTAAAATAATATTCCATACTACGTACTGTGCAACATTCACAACCCATACAAATTGAAGGGATTATTCATCTTCATACACCACAGATGAATTATCCATAATAACTGTTATTCAGACAGGCTGCAGTCATACCAGTGGGTAAATGCATTTAATTTGCTAAAAGTACTTAAGTGATATTTTAGATATTGATGTAGATTTTGTGTCTGTTTTTTACTGATTAAAGCAAAAAGTACAATAATAATAATAATAAAATAAATACGTTATTTAAATTTAAATATTACTCACTCCCCAATATTTACAGAACAATTCAGAGGTTGGTTATCTTTGTGTCACAAACAGCATACCGAAAAATTAAGATAAACCTTAGTGGGCAACCAAATTTTTTTTTAATGTTCACGTTCTGGATTTGTGGCTCTTCAGAGTTTCCTTCCTGTGTGCTTGCTTATTGCTGAGTGTTGATTTCTTCTGTGATTACTCCCATTGGCTCCTCTCCAGGCTTTCAGAGGTGTGTTATCTTATCTAAAGCATTTGTAAGACCGACCCTCAGAGTCTCACTTTTACACCCTTGATTTTGCTGAGAAATCTGGTGCCAATGTTTTTAAAAAACACTTTTTTTTCTTCATCTTATCACCTTTATATCATTCCAGCATGTTTTGTGTGTAACACTAGGAGATATTATACAGAATGGTCACATTGTCCATACACTGAAGGTAGAAATGAGGAACCTAAGCTCCAAAAATTACAAAATATTACTTTATTGATGACAAAATTTTGGTTTGTTACTCAAACAAAGCAAAGACTTAAAATTATGGGAATGATTATTTTAGAAATATGGAATATAGTGCACGAGTTGTACAGACCAGTGTCATTTCAGTATCATCTGTGCTAAATATATATATGTTGTTGATATATATATATATATATATATATATATATATATATGTTTCCAAACTCGTATTTTGTTGATTTAATGATCACAATTTTAACTTCTGGGAGAACGATGACTTTAAAAAGTCATAATTGTTTTCAGACTTCAGAGACTGCAGAATCTCTATGTTGTAGTTCTCACCTCTGCTGAAGCCAAGATAAATTTGGGTCACATATAGGCTAAAAGAAACAAAAAAACTCAAACTGAAAGAAAATAAAAGCTTTGCCCTTTTTTTGTGGTCAAGGGTGCTATTTGGAAAACCATTTGTTCCAAGTTCATCAATGGTAATAATGTTTTGTCTTTCCTTAGCAGTGTTGGGTATAGTTACTTTGGAAAGTAGTTAGTTAGGTTACAACGTTACCATCAATTAAAAGTAATCAGTTATGATACAGCGTTACCTATTCATAAAAGTAACGCGTTAGAGTACTCATGCGTTACCAAAAATTAAAAGCCGTTTGCAGCGGCTCACACACGACAGACATAGCCCCGGCCCCTTTAAATGCACCTAGAAGTCGTGACTCCCGACAATGAATAACGTCAGTCATCCGACTAAATTAACACTGCAGGATAACAATAAAAGGAAAGACAGTCAGCAATCGGCTATTCCACATGGCGTTTTATTTATTTATTATCACAGAACATATTATTAATCAAAATTCGCACCTAACGTTACCCAGCCCGGGTAGCCTAGGCTACTGTATATTATGAGCGCCACAAGATAACTCCTGATTTTTCTTTAACTTTAAATAATGCAGTTATCAAAGTACAATTATGCTTACTTGTAAACACAACCTTAAACAGGCTTGCAGATTTAAATCCATTTAGAAATGATGAACAACCAGCCAGCCAACGATCTAACAGAAATTAACAGCTGCCTGTCAAACAAAAATGATAACAAACCGAATTAAATCCTTCACTGCCACACAAGCAAATGACAAATCGCTTAATAGCCGAACTAATTATTATTAAAGTGTCACTCACAGTCACAAGCCTAAATTCGCTTTAACACAGTCCTCTTACATTTACTCTTCAAAGTAGTGATTAAAACGTAGCGTTAAATTTAAGGTAGAATTTTTGGCGGTCGACAGAAGCTTTTCACCAAAGCAAAGTGTGCATTTTACCTTTATGTTCTTTTCTTTTTCGTTGACAAATTGAAAATAATGTGCGTACTTCCATAAACCAAACGCTGTCCTCTCTGCTATCTTGCCGGGAGTTCGAAGAAAAAAAAAAAGCCCCACACACACACAGGGTCAGGCGCAAGGCACAGACGCATCACAGCCATTGACTTTACGATCACAGAGCTTCGGCTCCGCTGATACATCCGCAGGTGGCACAGTAGACCTAGGACTACTGTCTGACAAAAAGCAGGCTGCAGTCGGGATTTTCCTTTCCTTAAAATAACGGATTACTTTTTTTAAAAAAATAACGAAGTTACTGATTACTTACGCACGAAACTAACGCGTTAAGTTACAAATTTCAGGAAAAAAGTAATTAGAGTACTGTAACGCGTTACTTTGTAACGCGTTACCCACAACACTGTTCCTTAGTATAAAAGGAGCTCCACAGCCATGAATCTTTAATGGCGACATCAGATAGTTGGTCTTTCCTTTGAAACCCTGCTCCCCGTCATTGGCCCAGTTGCTAAGAGAGCCCAACTTACCTCGGTTTAATGTGTCAGCACTTCTGATGTTATGTAAACCCACACAAATGCTATCAATCTGTAATTCATGAGTGGCAGGCCAGAGACAGGAATTGGAAACGCAAGCACAGATGGAAACGGCCGTCGTCATAAAACAGAAAACCAATCCTGAGAACTTTTACGGTAGACTTGCCCTTCATTTGAACTTCAGATGACTGACCTTTGTGTAACGGGACAATTAACTGCCCTCGCTTTGTATTGCGACCTCAAAGAAAGCCCATTTTGTTCATAATCACTGATCTGTGTTGCAGAATTCATGGAATGGATTTTGTGTGATTTATATTCTGCTGTCGTCATCTCATAACTTGCCATTCATTTTGGGAAAAGGTGTGTAGGGAGGAGAAAAGCCAGCGGGTTGAGACCAGATTCCTCCTGCTAACAACAGCAACCGCTGGCAGTCGTAGATCTCGTCATGCCTACCGTGAAGGAGCATGTTAATCAAATCAGTCACTCAAGGACTGCAGCGTAGCACTGTCTCATTGCTTGCCACTGTAAATCAAGAAAGCGAATAGTCAGTTCTTGCAACGCTGGGGTAAAATACAGCATATAAGCAAAATGCAGGTCTATGTTGAAGCTAAAAGCTAAATTTGTTAGATGATGTTTAACATTGGGTGCAAAGGTAAACTCACTTAGAAGTTTTTAATTTGGTAGATACATTCTAAAAATCTGGTTGCTTTCTCTGTTTTTGACAAAAGTATGATTTGTTCATGTCACTTCAAGATGCAACTTGTCTGTAGAACATTTGCTAATGGCAAGCACATGGACCTGAAAAACAAAATGCAATCTCTATTGTCAGGAACAATTATATTAGTGTCAATCATGTCTTTGTTGTTCTGCTGATGTAGAAATTGCATCAGACTCAAACTGTTTTGCGGTCCACTTACATTGGTTTTGACAAATGGGACTTGTTTGCAATCATTACCCTTGTCGGTCCTGAAACAAAATGACCTTAACCAATTGGGGGTTGGGGTGTGAAGAATTCT
Organism: Carassius auratus; assembly: GCF_003368295.1. Lineage (NCBI taxonomy): Eukaryota > Metazoa > Chordata > Actinopteri > Cypriniformes > Cyprinidae > Carassius > Carassius auratus. The sequence continues at coordinate 15,265,664 of NC_039254.1, forward strand.
CATTAATCTGTCAGTTGATTTTAGAGTTAATGGTTAAGTTTGGGGGTTGGGATAGGAGTATGTTTTTATCCTGCTGATTTTCATCCTTGTTATTTTCCCTCTTCTTGTAGACTGAAATGGTAAGGGGTATGGTTGTGCCTTTTGTCAACCAGAGTTTAGGATTGGGCTGGGTTTGAGATTCCAAAATTATCATAATATCCATCAATTTCCATACGGATCTAGGTACATTTTGTCCTAATTGGCAAAATACAGATACTTTGGTTTCCAGCTATTGTACTTTGCAACCATGATTTTGCCAAGTAGGACATTCGTGGATCAACATTTTAGTTGGCATTGTAATTAAATAATGTAGGACCAATGGGGATCAGGATTGAAATGTTTGAAAATAAATCTTAAATAATTTATATTATGCACCGTAATCATAATCTGTGTGAAGTGCAAAACAAGTTGTTGGTGTTTTACTGCCACTAGTGTTAATTTCAACAGCAAACTGCAGTGAATTATGTGCATTTGCAAGTTTTGCAAAAATGTAGATATACAAATGTTTTTCCAAAGAGCCTTTGTTGTTTTTAGGGGTTGTTAATTTTTAGGAGTGAGTTTAAGATCATATATGTTTGACAGGAATGTTATCCAAAAACATTTGTGGTCTGCTTGCTTTGATTTTGCCTGAAGCAATGTCCTCAATGGTGTTAATTTTCATTGGTGTTGATTTTTGTAAAAAATCATTTCTTTCAACCAGTCAGTTTTCAGGGTTAAGTTATGGTTTTTGAATAACTCTTAATTTCCATTTGATTTTAATTCTAGTTAATGGTTAAAGGTAGCCCTATAACTATATTAATTTGACAGGAATACTCTTCCAGCAACATTTCCTACTTTTGCAAATTCACAGTCATCTTGAGGAGCACCAGAAAATAACTCATGTGAACACCTCTTGCTAGTAACACTGCTTGTCTTCTGAATTTTTTCCATGTATATGTCTCTTTCTGTTTGGTTATTTCCTCTGACTTATCTCAGAAGCATCGGAGGAAAATTTGATTTTGTGCTTCTTTATTCTTCTGTCTCTCCCCACCGCTCTGTCACTCCATCGTTCTCCTGCTCTCTGCTGATGACACTATCTATGACTCCAGACTGGCAGTATGAGGGTAAGACGATGTATCTTATCTTTCTGTTTCTCTTTTGTTCTCTCATCGGGCGTGAGAGCACAACTCTATTAACCCTTTGCAACCCCAGTGGTAACAGCTCTCTCTATACACATAAAGAAGTCATTTTGTAAATCTATCTTTGACTTGTACCCACCCAGCCCTGGTCCCAGCAGTGGATAGGTTACAGTACTCGTAGATCCTTTTTTATGTGCAGGTTGTGTGACTTAATGTGAGCTGAAATTGAAATGTCTTGTTTAGTATGAGTTACGTTGCAGTCTAGACGTGATGAAATTTAGTATTTTTTTCTGTTCCTTTTTCCCATTAATTCTGTGTCCTTGATTTTTCAGAGTGCAAGCTCTCCAGAACAGGCCCGCCTGCAACCATTGTAGCCATAGACGAGGAGAGTCCAAATGGTATGTCTATATTGTTGGTTTCTTTTTTTATCTGCATTTCATTAAACTAAAATGAAGGGCGTTCTTTTGAAAGAATGTGGTCAGAATTCAGAACAGCACTTAAGTTTAATCATGAAATTCAAGTCTACTTCGTTTTGGTTTAGCTTTAAAATATGAGGTGGACAGTTTGCTAAAAATGAATTGTGCTTGGTCAGTGCAACATTTACTGGCACAATTTTTACTGTTTTGATTCACTAAAGGAATTATGACAATAAAGTAACAGCTCAAACGTGTCCATAAAATGCATTCTGAATGCAATTTGCGTGTTGCAGTTCCCAATTTTGCAGGTATGTTGCTAGTTGCTTAGAGTGCTTAGTTGTGAGGATTCTCGTTCATAAGCTTATGATTGATTTGATTTAGATTGTGTTTAATTAAATTAAGATTAATTTAAAAAGAACATTATGTTGTATATTTAATATAACACAATGTGTTTATGTGGTTTAAGCGTCAAAACCACATTACATTATTGTTGCTCATCTATGTGCCGGCTTTCTGAAACCCGTTGATTTTTACAAAGCTCATCAATCTGAAAAGCGAGGTATACACTGATTGGCCAGCATGTGATGGAAATGATACATGTTAACATACTTTGATGCCGTCCAGATAAAACCATTAAAACCCATTACAAACAAGGTATTTGTTGTATCCAGTGGGGACATAATTAAAGTTTTTCTCAGTCGCTTTGGTACATTTCACGAATCATACTTGACATTTGCAAAACAGTAAGTGCATTTCTCAAAACAACTCGTACAAATAGCAAAACACCATGGATTACCTGCAAAAGCCAATCTCTGGCTCAAAATCCTTAGTTTGACTCTCAAAAATAAATATCTGTGTCAATGAACATTGTCATTGTCATTTTAAAGGAAAAATGAATATGGGCACAAAGTTTTCAGAAAAAAACTTTCCAACTGAAGATTCATGAGATGAACCTTTGAGCTATTTCAGAGAAATGGTTTATCATTGGTTGATCTACATTCTCTTCATTACTTAAGATTAAATTGCACAATTCATGCCAAATTTACAATAAGTCTAATAATAATGTGTAAAAAAAAAAAAATAACCATTTTGTATTTAATGACTTATACGATGAACTAAAGACTAGATGTTTTGGGGGGTAAGACTATTTACACAGAAAACTATGTAATACATTTTGAGCAACATGAAATTAGCGACTGATAATGTAGGAAACCACAGATAAATGTGCATAATCAATTGCATGAATGTACAAAAGCAATCGCAACTTGTTCAAAAGAATGAGAAACGTCTAAGGTTACGTATGTAATCCTGGTTCCTCGAAGGAACGAGACGCTGCGTCGAGAACGTTTGGGGAACGCGTCCAGCGTGACGTCTCTGAAAAACATGTATAATCAGTCCAAAGGAAGGGCGGGACGTCATAGGCAGGTGAAGTCAGAGACCAGGAAACATAAAAGCATGAGAGGCGAAGCCGGATATCAGCCTCAAAGGAAGAAGCAAGTGCCAGCCAGAGATGCCGGAAGTGTGGCACTGCGACTCAGCGTCTCGTTCCTCGTTCCTTCAAGGAACCAGGGTTACATACTTAACCTTAGACGTTCCTCTTCAGGAACTCGAGCTGCGTCGAGAACGTTTGGGGAACGAGAATGCCCACGCCGCCAGACTTTCCAATCTCTGCCTAGTGTGGAAGAGCACAGGTAAAGCAAGAGAAGGAGAGGAACCTGACAGAAATTGGGGACAACCCGTCCAATGCCAAACTTTAGAAGGAAGTGAGTCTTGACCCCCAGGAAGGGGAGATCAGAGGACTCGAGACTTAGGACAGCATCCTGATCAAAGCTTAGCTTAAGCTTCTTCTGGCCGGAGGCCTCAGCTTCAGTGCACCATGTAGGAAACATGTAACCAGAGGGTTTCTGCTCACTGACTGGCCACCGAGAGGGGCGTGGTAGGCCACCATGGCCGCCACGTAGACCTTCAAGGTGGAGTGGGTCAACCCTGCGGAGAGCCTGCAGGAACTACAGCACTGTACCATCCGGGCAGTTAACTGGGTCGAGCTGGCGGTCTCCGCACCAAGAAGTGAAAAGCTTCCACTTCAAGGCATACAGTTTCCTCATTGAGGGAGCTCTGGATTGGAGAACGGTCTTACAACCTAAAAGCTAAGAGTTGTGCCTCCTCAGAGACAACACCTACAGCCTCTAAGCTCCATGCGGGGGCGCACCCTCCGCCTGCGAGAGGAGATCTCTCCTGACGGGAACGTCCCATGGAGTGCCGTCAAAAAGAGAAATCAGGCCCAGGAACCATACCCGGCCCATCCAAAACGGGGCTACTAACAGCAGCTCGACTCGAAAAATGTACAGATGAAGCCTCGGCCATGTCTGTACCATGGCGTCCAGCCCCAGTGGAGCTGGATGAGTCAGAGGAAGCCAGAGGGGACAGTGCGATGTCTCTCGAGTCGCAAACAGATCCACCCGAGTCTGGCCAACATCTCCAACTCTGCTTCATCACCTCAGTGTGAAGCCGCCATTCCCCGGGCTTCGGCCCCTGCCTCAACAGGATGTCTGCTCCCATATTAAGATGCCGAGGAATGTGAACTCCTCTGAGCGAGAGGAATTCGTCCTGGGCCCACACAAGGATCTGGTACGCTAGTTGTATAAACGGCGTGAGTGCAGAACTCCTTGATGGTTGATGTAAGAGACCACCGCTGTGTTGTCGGTGCGCACCAACACATGGTGACCACTTAGGTCTGGGAGAAAATAATGAATTGCACAAAGCACGGCCAGCATCTCCAGGCAGTTGATGTGCCATGTCAGATGGCGACCACTCCACAGACCACGGGCAGGGTGGCCACTCATGACCGCACCCCTTCCGGTGAGGGACGCGTCCGTCGCTAGCATACCGTGGCGACAAGGAGCTCCCAGCACCGGGCCCTGGGACAAGAACCAAGGCTTCCTCCACATATCTAAGGCACGTAGGCAGCGCCGCGTGACCTTTAGCATGCGAAGTGGGTTTCCCCTCAGGGAGAACCCCTTTGTCTTGAGCCACCACTGTAGGGGTCTCATGTACAGCAGGCCAATAGTATTCACGTTGGACGCAGCTGCCATCAGACCCAGCAATCTCCGTGACTGCTTGACAGTGAGTGACCAGCCTTCTCTCACTCTCGTGACTGCAGTGAGGATCGACTCGATCCGAGCAGGTGACATACGTGCCTGCATCGTGGTCGAATCCCACACCATGCCCAGATAAGTGGTTCTCTGAACTGGAGAAAGCACACTTTTCTTGGTGTTAAGTCTTAACCCCAGCTCTTTCATGTGAGCGAGAACGACACCTCGGTGCCGAACCGCCATCTGCTCAGATTCAGCTGATATCAACCAGTCAACAATGTGGTTGAGTCGGGAAAGTGTGGGGTGAGAGTGCAATGCCAGTGGAAGATACTTATTGGTAGGCTTTTGCCCTCAAAAGCAAACCTCAGGAACTTCCGATGAAGAAGGATGGAGATAAGTGCATCTTTTGATAGATCGTGACACACCAGTCCTCAGACTTGGCCTGTGCAGTCGTGCTAAACTTCAGTCCCCTGACTGAGAGGTTCAAAAAGCACAGATCTAGAAAAGGACACAACACCTCATCCTTCCTCGGAACAGTGAAGTACCGGCTGTAGGACCCGGACTCTGCAACCCAAGGAGGGACCACCTCGATGGTCTCCATTCCTCAGATAGAGTCTACTTCTGTTCCATTACCAGAGCCTGCTTGGGGTCCACCAGAACTGTATTCTGTGGCCTCTCACTACAGTGTGCAGGACCCACTGAGACACATTTGGCAGTAGTTTTCACGCTGCAATATAGTCTACTAAGGGAATCAGCCTCTCAAGACTGATCTCTGGTTGCATCAGCGCAATTGGCTCGGTGCCCTGAAGCGGCGTACCGGCTGGAGACGGCCGAACTAGCTGCTCTGGAAACCTCCCAGGAGGTCGCAAGCCTCTTAGCACCGCTACGTTTCCGGGCGGTAACTGAGAGAAGCGCTCGCTGGAGACCGCTGCGCCCTGGAACACCGGCAGGGTTGGCAGATCGATCTCCTGAGGGCACTGAGGAGAGACAGGCACCGTGTAATGCGGTGTACACTGCTCTTCCCCAGAGGGGCCTGCCCTCCGAGGTCCTGAGCTGCAGCATCAGGACTCTCGTAGCTGAAATCTCCTAAAAACGACTGTCCTCAGACCCACATCGTCTGCTAGGAAGACTAGACCAGAGCCTGCTCGGGGCAGGACCCCGCGAAGTACACTTGGCAGGAGCTCCCACACCGCCATGTGACCTCCTAAGGGAACCAGTCTCGCGAGACTGGCCTCTGGTGCGCCTAGAGCCACTAGCTCGGTGCCCTGAAGTGGTGGACCGGCAGGGGACGACCGTACTAGCTCCTCTAGAGACCTCCGTAGAGGTAGCGAGCCTCTCAGCACCGCTACATTTCCGGGCGGTAACTGAGAGAAGCGCTCGCCAGAGATCGCTGCGCCCTGGAACACCGGCAGGGTTGGCAGAACAATCTCCTGAGGGCACTGAGGAGAGGTGGGCACCGTGTAATGCGGTGTACACCACTCTTCCCCAAAACGTCCTAGCCGTCAGGACGTTATGCTGAAGGCTATTCAGTGAAAACAACGGTCCGTAGAACTGCTTTCCACTAGAAGCCTTCGGCCTGGGAGCGCCACTTTGACTCTAGCGTCTGGGGCTGGAACACGGTTGGGACTGCTCCGCCCAGCAGCCCCTGACCGCCTCAACCTCCTCGGAGGAAGAGCGGTAAACACGTGTTCTCACAAAAGAAATCACATCCCTAGAGCCCCTGTACATCTAACTTCACATAGTCAGATAAATGTCATTTTATTCCTTAGAATTAAATGTAGTCAGCAACCAGACTAGTCAACACGGTCTGGTGTAGAAAAACTCACATAAAAATGAAACCATGTAATACATGCTTTGCCTCGGCAGCGCTCATGTCTTTATATATATATATATATATATATATATATATATATATATTATTTTATGCTACTCAGTCACACAAACAACATCAATCTCCTCACAGAAAGATGGATGCTGCAGCGAGCTGTCTCAGAGGGCGAAGAAACTGCAGCGCTGGTTTCCAAGCCTCGAGAATGAGCTCTAGATCTAGTGAACACGGGTGGAGATAGGCCGTCTCCAACCCGTTCGCCAGATCATGTGCGATTCCTGCTATCGCGGTCGCTGCTGTGCCTCTGCAACCGCGCGACCGCAACTGCAGGATCGCATGCACGGACACACTCCTTGGAGCGTGCCCGGCGAGAGAGCATGCAGCAGTAGCGAGCTGTCTCAGAGGGCGAATAAACCGCAGCGCTGGTTTCGAAGCCTCGAGCACGAGCTCTAGATCTAGTGAAAACGGGCGGAGATAGGACGAGCCTGCAGGATCGCATGCACGGACACACTCCTCAGAGCGTGCCCAGGGAGAGCGGAGCGCTTAACAGTGAGAAAAGCACAGTCAGCCCCCCGAGAGCTGACTGCGTGAGCTCCACTCTTCATTAATGCTGCTTATGTTAATATTAGGCATAATATGCTTGTGCAACTGGTGCTTGTGTGACTGGTGCTTGTGTAACTGGCGAGCTCATCGATGCCTTTCCACATCAATCTCCTCAGAGAAAGACAGGCAGCGCCGTCGCGCCCTCTCATCGGGAAGAATGTACCGCAAACGCCGGATCTGGTGAATAAGAACGAAGATAGGGACTTGCCCGTCTTACATTCCTTCCAGCAGATCCGAAAGCGAGTCCCGCGAGCACAACCACCGTTTCGCCTCGGCGAAAGCTCTCTCCTCAAAGAGAGCCTTCTGAGAGTGAAGCAAAGGCTTGCATCGCCCTCAAAAACTGACACTGCGCGCTTCACTCTCAAGCAGACAACTTTTTTTTGTTTTTTTTTTGGGCAGGGAAAAACACAGCCTGAGCGCTGCCTGCTCTCGCCCAAAACTTCCCTTGTTTAAAGCTTTGACAATGGAGTTTATCAGTGGACAAACGACACTAAATAAGACTAAATAAGACAAACAGATAGTGACTGACACACACACAAAGCGCTTGCTGAAGACACAAGGCTGATATCCGGCTTCGCCGCTCATGCTTTTATGCTTCCTGGTCTCGCCCTTCCTTTGGACTGATTATACATGTTATTCAGAGACGTCACGCTGGACGCGTTCCCCAAATGTTCTCGACGCAGCTCGAGTTCCTGAAGAGGAACTGGTTTTATAATGTGTATAAATGACTAGATCATGTGGAGGTTGTACAAGTAGTTTTGAGAATTTCATTTCTGATTTGAGAAATGCACCAAAGTGACTGAGAAAAACTGTAATGATTATAATGACTTATACTGTGTTTTTATGCATTGCGTTGCATATCGTACCGCGTAAACATTAAACCATGTCTGCATTTGTGATCGGAGAAACAACTAACAAGCGCTACTCTACACTGCCTCACATTATATAACAGCTCTTGAGCACAGACCCATTGTAGGCTAGTTTACATGTTCAGGAAACAGTTCTCCATAAAATGCGTCAAACAGGGTCACACACCGCAGGCATGAGGGGGTTAGAGAACAGCGCGGCCGACGGATTCGTCGAAGGACACAGGTGACAAATGCCGATACGGCGTTCCACAGAACGAAGCTTATGTATTTCCTCAGCGACCATCACGGATCAGCTCTAGGCATGACAAAGCAGATATTTTCCTCTTTTGTTAAGCCAAACAAGGTAGTTTCGTTTTCACAAAGTAACACAGCATCTCCACAACATGGCAGCAATAACAATACTACAGCAAAAATAAAAGTTACACCTTCTTTGCGTGAACATTTGAGTGGCGTTATGTAAATCAGAACTGATCTGTATAATGACATGATTGTTGATTGAATTCAATTAATTAATGAATCAACAGTGAATTGACTGAAGCTGAATAATTTTATTTTATTTTATTGTCTTTTACTTATTGCTCATTTGAAGTTCTTTCAAAATGAATGAACTTTACACAGTTACTGAACTGAATAATAACACTATTGTCTTGCTAAAGCTGCTTTATAGTAGAATTTGTGGTTTGCCTTATTTTTAAAGTTTGCATTATCAGTTTTTGATCCTGTTTAATATTGTGAAGCTGTTTTGAAAATCTATATTATATTAAGAAATATATTTCTTCACCGGTAGAAACTTGATATTGATTCAATAAATGCTCTGGCAGATTAAGTGAGTTCATTGAAGCCAGCAGACTGAAATGTACCTACTAAGTTTGAGTCTTGATAAGAATAAGAGTCATTTGTTTGAGATTCAGGTTGCATTAACCATGCAAGGATAAAAATATTTGTTTTCTTGACATCATTTTATAGTAATGATCTCAAGTTACATTCAAAAAAGGGGTGTTTATGCTCAATGAAAAATGACTTACTGTACCATGGATATGTTAATATGCTGTCTCAAAGCGGTCATTACATGTTTAAACTGGACTGTGGGTAGTTAGTTATTAAGAGGCAGATTGAAATACAGCGTACAAAAGTGCCAAAGCTCTCCTGTGCAATTTCCTTCATTGCGTGCTAATTGACAGTGATGGATGTGAACAGATTTACTCAAATCCATTGGAGAACATTTTTGGACAAAATGATGTGTATGTTGCACTGATGAAAGCAATTTTTGTTCTTCACACTTACCTAATACCTCCCATGGTGCACCTCACCAGGGTGCAGATGCACAGATGGTGTACTGTACGCTGCTACTTTGATGGGCATTTTCTGTTCTCTGTATCTGTGTGCTTAAATACTGTGTTACTATAAGAAGGCTTTAGGAGAAAGTTGACAGCTGCATTTGCCTTTGAACATAATTGGAACAGCTTACAGGTGTGAAAGAGTGTCAACACTTATGCTGACCCACTAATCACAAAACAACAACACCAACAAAAACCTTTTAGAAAGCCAGATTTAGAGAACCATTCGTTTATTGCGGTACCCATATAACTTTCGCAACAAAATGTAATTTAAATTAAGCAGGAAGCACAAGAAAACAATTTATGCTCGTAAATTTCTAGTAAATTACACAAACTGTTGTAAAGAAACAGCCCTTAACACATTCAATTTGGAAGTAGAAAAACTGAAATAGTATTTTCTTTTAAAAAGTATTCCAAAAAAATCTGGATTAAAAAAAGAGAAAATGTGATTTCACGATTTTACATATAATGATACCATACTCTAGCATATCATACAATGTGATACTAGACTTTGATTTGAGCCATTTAAGTTTTTTATAATTTTAGTGCAGAAAGTGTTATAAATTTGACAGTTTATGTCTGTATCTTTCAGAGTTTGGAGATTATCTCAGCATACAATTTGATTTTAGTATGAGTGAATCCCTTCTCTCTGTTTGTCTTCAATACCACATCACTGCAGAAATAGATTAAATAGTTGAGCATTTGTCCATGAATTTGAGAAGTGTTTTCTTGGTCAAATAAAGGAAAATCACTTCTCTTCATTTCAGCTCTTCTATAAATTGTCAGGATTTGTAGTAATCTCTTCTTTTTCAATTTACCTTGAAATTTCTCTCCTAAAGCTGTGAATCTCTATGCAATTATTAGAGTAAAGAGTAATCACATTCATCCAAGAGTATTATCCTCCTTAATGTATGCAATGAGATGCTGGCTTTACCTCAAATTACAGATAATGCACTGTTTTTGCTCAATTTTCACTCATTTTATCCTCTCGTCTCTGAGAGCCACACATTATTTTTTAAACCTCTTGAAAGCTACGCCACATAAAGATCATCATTTTGGCAAAAAAATATGTCAACTTTGGAAAGCTTAAACTGTAATCAGAGTTGTCACCGGGAAATAGTGATAAAGTTTGCTAAGGAGACGTGTCTTTCTCTCACTTTCCTTCTCTCCACTTAGCTGCAATTTACAATACATGTATAATACATTATAAATACAATATAATTACATGGTTAAGTACTGAGTAAAAATATTAAACAGCATTTACTCAGGATGGTCAAGATGGCCAATTAGTAATTTAAGAACTGACAAAATGATTGCTGATGTTGACTAGTTTTGGAGTTTTAAAACTGTGGCTGTAATGGTGGTACAATAAAGGGAATAAATAAAAAAGGAAGCAACTTAAACATGCTTTTGACTTCTGTCTGTCGAAAGGGCTGCATTTTCTTAGTTTTTTTCTTTTTTTTTATTCTTGGTAAATGTACATTTTTTTATTTGTTGGCCATTGGGTTGGATCTCCATGAGTGTGTCGTTTTAAAATGTATACATTTTTAAACATGCTCTTTGCGAGTATAGCCTACATTCTGTTCAATTTTGTTGTACTTTGTCCAGAATGCAAGAGCTATGCAGGGTCTGAGACCAAATAGCTGTTCAGACGATTTAAATATAAAATATATAAAAGCTGTTTTTACAAGCATCATGAATAATTAATTTTCTAATTTCTTGGGAAGTCAAGCTATAACTAACCTTTTATTTATTTATTGCATTTGGGTACATTTGATTTTGCAGTCAAATGGGTTTATTTTTATTTTATTTTATTATTTTATCAAGGTTCTTCAAAGGGCCTTAAATGAAAATATCTTATAATAGAAGAGGTGCATTCAATTTCATGTATGTGTTGCATTTTTTGATGCATATAAAAAAAATAAAAAAAAATAAAAAGGACTAGTGTCCTTTGTCACTAGACTGCTTTGTCACTAGACTATCACTAGTGTGGCTGTTTGAGTTTGAGTTTTCAATATTGAATTTAGATGTATTACACCTGAGAATGACTCATTTTAGCCTGTGAGATTTCAGGCACTATTACAATCATCTCTCAGGTAGTTGCTTTGATGGAACTAATTTATGATTGAAATATTTGTGAATTGTGTATAGAACTGCTAATAAACTACCAGTTTCAGTAAAAATACAGAAAATCTGCAATGCCCCTGTAACTGCTGAGTAATGCATTTAAATGGAATAAATGACTTTTCCAGTGGAAGGAAACAAATCAACCTGTAACCTCAAGGAAGGTTTCATTTAGCACTTGTCTCAGCAATTTCTTCAAATGGCTGGAGTTATGATACTGAAAAGACTTTTGGTGAAAAAAAGAGAAACAATTACACGAGGAGCCTCTCAGCATTGTTTACTCCTGTAAGGCATTGAAGACCATTGCACAATGATCATTATTACATTAGCACCTCATTACCGTTCTTGTGCTCCTCTTTGTACATTTAATGTTATGTATCGGTGGGTAAGGACCCTGATGATGATTGAGCGGAGATTGGAGGTTACAGCATGAGCTGGAGGTTAGATTAACTGTCAGACCTCAATAAAGTTGGTGGCTCAGTGGGTGACCAAGCTAAACCCAGTTTAGCACTGAAATTCCCCTCTAGTGTCCACAATTGGATTGGTAGGTAATTATGGTTACATTTAAGTGAAGACTTTTGATTTAGGCTAGATAGTCTGAAAAAAAAAAGTTGGGGATTTTGGTGTTTGGTGGAGGCTTTTTTTAATTAACTCTTGAGAGTAAGCTGAACTGTTGTTTGGATGCAAGGATGAAGGGTGGAAGGGCATCCATTTTTATCCCAACTTTGGACATGCTTTGCATCAACTCATCATCTTCATCTGACCATGCCCTCCTCTGGCTCTTGTTAAACGTCCTGTGTGCTCTCTGATCAGCTTCTCTGTGTCCAATTAGAGCCACAAAACTGACCGAAGTGACCCTTGCTTGATGATTAGATTTGTTCGTACTTGAGCCAACTCTGTCAATTAGTAGGCTGCATTTGATCTGAGTTATTAGTTTTGTCCTCATGTTTGAGTTAGGACCAGCATCCATTTCTGTCTTTGAGGCTGAGACCTACTGAGTTGCCCTTTTTGTCTCAACCATCAACTGTTCAGGATGTCTTCCAACCTAGCCTCAGTGTAAACAAGCGCTTGTGACAACGGTTCTGCAACACTGATATTACTGTACATACCTATTTACAAGTTTCGTGGCTGTATCGAGGTCAAGTGAGTGGTACTAAAATGTAATTGTGGCTACGTTTTTATTTACGTTTTTGCGGTGGTTCAGAAATTCAGATGCCTGAGGAGTAACCAACCCCCTACACCAAACCTTAAACCTGCCCAATAGTGTTGACGAAAGAAAAATTGATATAAACATACATTTGCTGATGCGACCATGCTATTTTTACTTTTTTCTTTGTGGGCTTTAACTGTTTTGTTGGACGGTAGTTCTACAGGATTCATACACGAGTCACAACTGATAAGCTACTAGATATTGTAGAAACTCAATTTTATGTAAAGCTGCTTTGCAACGATTTGTATTGTAAAATGCGCTTTACAAATAAACAGAATTTAATTAAATTCTGGAACGCTTCACTTCACAAGTGCAACACCATATTGCCCATAAATATGAAGCTGTATACTGTATGTGATTCTAAAGAATCAGTTTTCAAATCTTGTAGCCTGAAAAATTTGTTTTGAATTCATAACATAATATAATATAGTTTTACTGCCTCTATTGTTTATTTCAACTGGAAACTGCAATGATTATACTGCATATGATTTTCGTGATTTGCAGAAATGTAGGCTGAGGCATGTACTGTATTTCCAATGGACCTGGGTAGAGGTCTTCACTGGCCTGGTTGGAATGCTTGGCCTGGTTGGAATGCTTGGCCTGGTCAAGGACATCAGTTGGAGAGAGGCTTTCTCAAGTCTAAAACGTGAATGTGACTAAAACATTTTTTTTTTTGAATCCTCAATTAATCTATTGATTATTATTTAGTTAATCAATTGTTAGTTGTTTAACCATTGTTTAACTCACCTATAAATAAGAACTGCAACTTCTGCCATTGATTTTTCATGTCTTTATTCAAACGTTTGCTCATATTTCTTTACAAATAACTAAAAACTAAAGTGCCAACATTAAAAATTAAATAAAAATAAAGCACACGTGTCACGCTGTCAGTCTCTGTTTTCCTGGGTGTTCCCTAGTGAGCTCACTTCTCCTTAGGCACTTCACCATAGGCACTTTAATTCCTCTAGTCTGGTTCTGTCTTCACAGTAATTGCACTCCAATTAGAATCGCACAGGTGCTGACAATCCTGTCATTAGTCTCCCTATGTATAGCTGTCTTTCTCTGTCATCTGTATGGAGTCCTTACCCCATGTGTGAATTGTGCTCATCTCCCGAGTCTTTCCCTACCTTCTCGTTTCATCCGAGTTCCCGTTTTCATCCGGTTCCCTTTTTGGTTTTGTTTGTCTCTCAAGACTGTTTATTTTGTATTTTACCCTTCTGTTAAATAAACCCATACTTGCAATTGGATCCAACCCTCTTCTTGTGTTTTTCCCAAACCCAACCGTCACAGAAGGACTCCATCTCACAAGGATCCAGCGGTATGTCTGCTGCCATGTTCTCCCCAGCCAGCAAGCGGGAGAAAGGTGGCTTCGAGGGCTCTCGCCTAGTGGTGTTCCGGGGAACCAGGGGAGGTCGCTCCGGAACAAACAGCCGGGAGGAGGTCCGGCAGCGATCTCCACTGTGGGCGCCCGTCGACCCGGGATTCGGTTGGGGGCTGCCAGTTCCCCAGTTTGTCCCGAGAGGAGAGGGGAAACGCAGATCGGCCGAGCCAGCGCCGTGGAACCAGATGGCCGCCAGTCCTGTGCATCGGCACAAGATGGCCGCCAGTCCAGCGCCACAGTACAAGATGGCCGCCAGTCCAGCACCACAGCACAAGATGGCCGCCGACCCAGTGTCACAGCTAGGGGTGTCACGATTTCGATTTTAAATCGAAATCGATCGAAATTAAGTCACAGTCTCGAACTTCGAATTAAAAAATGGAATCGTTGATGCTGCCCCCCCCCAATGTTGTATGACGGCAAATCAATGACAAAAATAACCGAGCATTCAACTGATGCTGGCGCGCGCGCTATATGGCTTCCGCGAGAGGAAAACTGAATCGGATGCGAAGAAACGGGAGCCCGCTTCCCGTTTTTATTTTTGTCTTTAAAGTAATTTAATGCATTGTATACAGAGTAGATCTTTTGTAGTTACTTGATTAACTGGAATTCTTCTGATTGCTAGTGATTGCAGTCTTGTAATAAGAGATACACATATTTTACAGACTGTAATGATGCGCACACACACACACATACTGTACATACTGTACACACATACATAATATATATATATATATAAATAAATCTAAATGAATGACAGTGAAGTGTTTAACAAGTGTTTTATCTTTAATCTTTTAAATATTTACGTCGTAATATTTGAAGGTTAGTTTAGTCATTTTTTATTGTTTTTGTTTGTTTTGTTATGAACTTGAATGTCATCTTTTGTGACTGCACTTACAAAAGAAAAACTGGATGGCAGTTTATTTTAAGTTTTCAATTGACTGAAGATATAAGTTATTGTTACATTATGTTGTTAATAAAAGTTTTAAATTTGACAGTGTAATGTGGTACATTGCAAACAAAGGTCAGATATTATATTACATAAAAGTCTAGTTTGAAAAATGACAATCTGTGCTTTAAAGAGAATAAATGTAAAAATCGAGAATCGAATCGAACCGTTACCTTAGAATCGAAAATGCAATCGAATCGAGGATTTGGAGAATCGTGACACCCCTAGTCACAGCACAAGATGACCGCCCGCTCAGAGCCACAGCACAAGATGACCGCCCGCTCAGAGCCACAGCACAAGATGGCCGCTAACCCAGCGCCACAGCACAAGATGGCCGCTAACCCAGTGCCACAGCACAAGATGGCCGCTAACCCAGCGCCACAGCACAAGATGACCGCTAACCCAGCGCCACAGTACAAGATGGTCGCCAGTCCAGCGCCACAACCCATGATGGCCGCTAACCCAGCGCCACAGCACAAGATGGCCGCTAACCCAGCGCCACAGCACAAGATGGCCGCTAACCCAGCGCCACAGCACAAGATGGCCGCTAACCCAGCGCCACAGCACAAGATGGCCGCCAGTCCAGCGTCACAGTACAAGATGGCCGCAAGTCCAGCGCCACAGTACAAGATGGTCGCCAGTCCAGCGCCACAACCCATGATGGCCGCCAGCCTAGCACCACAGCACAAGATGGCCGATTCAACGCCTGAGTCTCCTGATAAGGTGCCACCGACTCGCCATCATAAAGGACGGAGGAGGAGACAGGCGTCTGCATTTCCTCAAAGGTCCGGAGAACGTTCCCGAGCGGGCCGCTGCCGTCCAGGAGGACGTTCCCGAGCGGGCCGCTGCTGTCCAGGAGGACGTTCCCGAGCGGGCCGCTGCCGTCCAGGAGGACGTTCCCGAGGCGGTGCCCGATGCGGTGCCCGATGCTGTTCGAGATGCCGAGGCGGTGCCCGATGCTGTTCGAGATGCTGAGGCGGTGCCCGATGCTGTTCGAGATGCCGATGCAGTTCCCGAGGCGGTGCCCGATGCAGTTCCCGAGGCGGTGCCCGATGCAGTTCCGGAGGCCGAGGCGGTATCCGAGGCCGTTCCCGAGGAGGCGCTCGATGCTGTTCCGGAGGCCGAGGCGGTGCCCGCTGTTGTTCCGGAGGCCAAGGTGGTGACCGAGGCCGTTCCCGATGTGGTGACTGAGGCGGTGCCCGAGACCGTTCCAGAGGCAGTGCCCGAAACAGAGGTGTCTCACGTCTCCACAGGCAGTCTTAAGTCAAGTCAGGTGCCCATTGACTGTTCAGAGTTGAGTCAGTTCCCGGTTGACCCTCCGGAGTCGAGTCAGGTGTTCGTGGACCCTCCAGAGTCAGGTTTAGTCACCGTTGACCTTCCAGAGCTAGGGCTAGTCACCGATGACCTTTCAGAGCCAGGGCTAGTAACCGATGGCCTTCCAGAGTCAGGGCTAGTTACCGATGGCCTTCCAGAGTCAGGGCTAGTTACCGATGGCCTTCTAGAGTCAGGGCTAGTTACCGATGGCCTTCCAGAGTCGAGTCAGGTTCCCATGAACTCTCCAGAGACAAGGCTAGTCACCGGTGATCTTCGAGGACTGAGTCAAGTCACCGGTGATCTTCGTCCTCCCATGGGGTTGGCCACAAGAATGTGGTGGTCTTCCGCTCCGCCCTGGGGGGCTCTGGCCTTGACTACGAGGATGTGGTGGTCTTCCGCTCCGCCCTGGGGGACTCTGGCCTTGACCGTGAGGACGTGGTGGTCTTCCGCTCCGCCCTGGGGGGGCTTCTGCCTTAACCACATGGGTGTGATGGCCCTCTGTTCCGTCCGGGTGGGCATCACCTAATGTCCTCTACTACCCATGTTTTTGTTTGCATTTGTTTGTCTATTTTCCTCCTTTGGACCTGGCCCTCCGTCCCTTCCCTTTTTCCCTCCGCCGGTCCACCACCCTCCTGGACTCGTTGTTTTGTGTTACACATTCCGGTCTCTGCCTTTCCATCCCATCTGGTTGTTCCGTCTCTGTTTTTTCCATTTTACCTGGTTGTCCTGTCTTTGTCTCTCCATTCCACCTGGTTGTTTTTCTCTGTCCATTCTATCTAGTTCTCCTGTCCCTGTTTTCTGACCCTCCGTCCCTCCCCTTAGTCCGCTGCCGCTTCACCTCCCTACCTCTTTTTCTGTTGGGTTTTCCGGGGTTTCAGGTGGAGCATCTGGGAGCTGCTCCGTAGGGGAGGGGGTAATGTCACGCTGTCAGTCTATGTTTTCCTGGGTGTTCCCTAGTGAGCTCACTTCTCCTTAGGCACTTCACCATAGGCACTTTAATTCCTCTAGTCTGGTTCTGTCTTCACAGTAATTGCACTACAATTAGAATCGCACAGGTGCTGACAATCCTGTCATTAGTCTCCCTATGTATAGCTGTCTTTCTCTGTCATCTGTATGGAGTCCTTTCCCTATGTGTGAATTGTGCTCGTCTCCCGAGTCTTTCCCAACCTTCTCGTTTCATCCGAGTTCCCGTTTTCATCCGGTTCCCTTTTTGGTTTTGTTTGTCTCTCAAGACTGTTTATTTTGTATTTTACCCTTCTGTTAAATAAACCCATACTTGCAATTGGATCCTACCCTCTTCTTGTGTTTTTCCCAAACCCAACCGTCACAACATGTCCATGATGGCTGAGTTCAGAGTAAATCTTTGCGATTGACAATAGCATTTGTTTACTGGTGTAAGTCTTGAAATGTTTTGTTCGTTCTGCAGATTGAAAAAGCTGTTCGAATGCATATCTGAATGAACAAACAGATGCAGTCACAACTGTATTCTAACTCAGGTAACCATAGCGTAACCTTATTAAAGCATCCATAATGCTGGGAAGTTTTATCACAATTGACTGTGCATTATTAAATGAATTAATATGAATCCAATCAAGGAGCGAGATCATCCATCAGATCTTTTAAACAATTGCTTTGTATCCAAGTGGAGTGTAATTTTAAGCCTGGAATCTCACACCCATAATAACTCATAACCAGCTGTTCAGTGTGTTTTCATTCATGGAGCAGGTTTGACGAGAATATGAAGTCTTAAAGACGCATCGATGCATTCCATGCAGATCAACGTGTTTTTGATTAAGTCAATGCATCATGTCACCCCTAGTCCCAGCTAGCATCTGTGCTTCCCGCCAGTGTGAATCATCGTTTGGCACTGGACCACCTCCTTCCCTACATCCATCTCGTCTAACGACAACCCGCCTGGCCATTTCTAGGTTTATAAGTGAAATAAGCCTGTCTCAGCAGCAACAGTCCTTCACAAAGCCACTTCATCACCGATATCCACCAAACACTATAGGGTTTGCATGGCCTCTCATTTTTACTAGTTGACTGTTTGACCAGAAATGTATTGACTAGTCAATGCAAACCCTAGATCAGTGTTTCCCAGTCGTGTTTGTCTAACATTTCAACATCTCTCCACTACACCTTTACTATATGAATGGTTATGTAACATTTGCAGACTAAGAGGCATCTGAAGCTACAGCTATTATGTAATTTTCGGGTGAGATGTTTATTGGGCTTGGGTTACAGAGGCTCTCGGTCTGATTTGAGGTGACGGAGGAACATCTCTTGAAGTCTGCTTGCATGCTTTAGAGGATAAAAGCCTGTTGTTGGCATAGGTGAGCCTGTGCGGTCACAGGGAAATTGTTCCTTAAGTCAAAATTTCTGGCTCCAGCATTGTGCAAAAGTACATTTTAGCTGTATAATATATTACCGTGGTGAAGTAAACAGGCAGGTATTTGAATTATGCATGTTATAAGAAAAGCTAGTGGAAACTCATGGTACACTCTATTCTATTCTATTCTATTCTATTCTATAGGTGCTCCAATTAAATGCAGTCTAATTTGTTCCACCACAGTTTCATAATGCAACAAAAACAGAAAAGATATTTATTTTTTTCATTCTTATGCACATTCATTTTACAGTGCAGTTGCATCACAATAATAGATTTCCGTCTTAGAGTTTTCATTCTTTTTTTTCCCTTTTTTTTTATATTTATGTGTGACATTTGAGGATTGAGGCAAATGAGAACCAGCACACTGTTTTTTTTTTTTTTTTTTGAGCACGCTGGGTAACATAAAACTGCCTCTGGGGGTCAAGGCTATTTAGCATCTTCTTCACTTCACATCCCAGCAAAAAAGTGGAGGATGTTTTTTTTTTTTTTTTATTATTTCCACAAAAAGACAAAAGTTTCAGTTTACTACCGTTTCAGAAATGTAGCCTTGCAGTCACCACTCAGGAGGCTGGGGAAGTACAAACAAAGTACATTTACATTTAGTCATTTAGCAGACGCTTTTATCCAAAGCGACTTACAAATGAGGACAATGGAAGCAATCAAAATCAACAAAAGAGCAATGATATGCAAGTGCTATAACAAGTCTCAGTTAGCTTAACGCAGCACACGGAGCAAGTTCTTTTTATTATAAAATAAATAAAAAGAAAACATAAAATAGAAAAATAGAGCAAGTTAGTGTTAGAGGCCTTTTTTGCTTTTGTTAACTGTATAACAAATGAAAAGAAAACAGATAGAATACACATTTTTGAAGATGTCTTAGGACTCGGAAATGAGTTAAGCAGGTCATTCCACTCGAAGGGAACAGTTAATTTAAATGTCTGTGAAAGTTATTTTGTGCCTTGTTTGATTAATTAAATAACAATATACAAATATACAATTTTTAAATTTAACATGGTACCAAAATTGATACTAAAGAAGACAAAAATATAGTATAATAATAATAATAATAATAATAATAATAATAATAATAATAATAAAGATCATGTAAAGGAGGCAATTGTTTAAATTAGGGAGAGAAAAAAAAACATTGATACCAAAGACAAAAAAACTGATACCAATGTATGAGTTCTCAGTTCCGAGGATCATGTTTTTGTTATAAATTGGGAATTGGAAGAACAGTGTTTGCTGTGCAGCTTTGTTAGGATGCACAACTTTGGAGATGATTTAGTATGTCTTTGATCTTGACTGTAATGACAGGTTTAGTTGAGTCACAACCAGCTCTAGATTCAGAGAGCGTTCTTGTGCACATGTTTATCTGCCTTGCTGTGCTGAATCTTATGGATGATACACAAACAGTATATTAGTAAAAGAAATGCGTTACGATCTTTATATGCCAATTCTTTATACATTTTTTATATGTTTGGGATTCAAATCCCTCAGTAGGAACAACAATAGCATAATGGGCATGAAAATGGAATAAAATAAGTTTTAAAGCTAGCTTTTTTTGTTGTTCATGTTAGTGCAGTGACTCATTCAGTGTGTTTTCTTTTTTTTGCCATTCTAAATCTGATTTTTCTGATAAGTAATGACACACCTTTCCTTTGGTAGCAAACACTGTGCCTAATACACATTAATACACATAAACCTAATAAACCTACCTTCTGTACATGTGGAGCTGAAAAGTTAAATACAATAAGTTTCAAGCACATGAATGAGCTAGTTGTATGAATGCTGGCCTGGTATTTGAATTATTTCTACTTTTATGATATTCCCTTTTTTTCATTATTTTGTCTCACAATGCAGTAACACTGCAAACTGTTCTATCAGCATTGTGAATTCTGTTCAAATTTGGAAAAGGTATTGGACAGAGCATACACTTAGCATTGTCCATATGCAGTTTTTATTAATCTCTGGAAATTCACACAGAAAAATCTATTACAGTGGAAGAATTATTATCTTATGACAAATGTATTATTTATTTACAATACAATTAATAAATGAAAATCCTGCTATATCTAAATGTTAAATGTAATTGCATGTATCTAAAAAATATCTAGTTGAGATATCATATTGCCCTACAGAAAAATATTGTAATGCCAGAATGCCTTTCATTCTTTCAGGTGCTAATAAGTAATGGCATCTGTACTGAAATAGTAAAAGGGTCAGCTGATAATTGATTCTGACCTCACTAGAAACCCTTATCCTCTTACAGTCATACAACTTTAGCCTGGCGTTAACTTTGGGATTGGGGTTGATTTGGGTTTTGATGCTTGATTTGTGTCTCTTACTAGGTCGAAAAATAGTTAATTATGAAATATTTAAAGGGTTATTAACTAATTTATTTATTTATTTACAAATAAATTAGTGATATAAATATAGTAAGTTTAGTGTTGTGTTTAATTCATTAAATTATTCTACATTTTGTTCAATAATTAAATTACCAATTACCAATTAACTAAACTGTGAACTTGAACCGTCTTGACATATTCATACGAGCCGCTGACAGAGAGGCAACAGTGCAGAGAAAATATTGTACAAACCAGCAACAAACCTATTTAAAATTTAAAATATTAAAATATATAAAACCAGAGTTCTGTAAGAAAATTGATTTTGTTTAAATTAAATGACGAAACAAGAAATAAAAAAGCAAATAAATAAATGTATTTTTTTTTATTATTTATAAACAATTACATAACATGAGTAAGACAAATAAATAATACTGTAAATCACAAAATATTTACAGTAGTCTTTTAGGTTACTTTTCTGAACTTTCAAAATACAAATAATACTTAGTGTGTTAAAAAATGTTATGTTTTAATACTTAGTGTATTGACACGAAGTAAACTTTATTATTTGGATATTTTTTAATTTAATATACAAATATAACTATAAAAACTATAAAAGCAATATTTGGTCAGTAGTAACAGGCAGTTATCTGTGAATCAGATGAAAACATAGTGACCTGTATAGCTTGATTGACTTTTAAAAGTCCATATCAATGTTAAAACCACCCCTACGCCCTGAACATGAATGATATTCATAGGGCTGTAATATCAGGGTCAGGGTCAGAGCAACGGCTCAGCTTAGCAAGAATAGCTGATAAAACTACTATTTGGTCTCCAAACTGAGGAGATGAGAACAAATGTGCAGTATATTTATTTTTTTACACCGTTATCTGTGCGAGTGATAAAACATTCACAGGATGTCAGATTTCCTGTGCCCAGGGAGTCTCTTTACACCACTGCAGTGCAGAATACGGGAAGTTGATTTGGCAGGCCGGGAATGATAGAGCTGGATGAACGTGGTGGAACCCTGTAGAGAGAACAGTGAGAACAATGAAGGAATGGAGGAAGACACACATTGACGTGTGAGCAGAGAACTCAGCTTACCGTGCCAAGTATCACCCAGCTTGCCCTGCACAGGTGTGCTGCCAGCTTGCAAGGGCCCCGGCCTGCTGCAAACCAGCTGCCAAGGGATGTCCATGACCGGTGCACTGCTGTTTGAGACAGCCGAGAGAGGGAATGGCGTGCCATTTCCAGAGATCATCCCGGCGCTCGCCCAGAACGCGTTCATCACCCATCGGTGTGACATAGAAAACCATCTGGCCGCATGCTGAGAGACACGGCTTTAGAGAGAGGGGGGAGGAGAAGTGTTTACGAGCAACCTGGAAGAGAGCGAAAGAGCTGTAGGTGTGCGCTGAGAGGGAGATAAGAACACGCCGGAGAAGAACATATTTCTAGTGCCTCGGCGTGCTGGGGAATATCATTAGTGTGTTGTCAAACTGTGATTCTTCTTTTGTATTTTTCCACTCAAGTGTACAGGAAACACATACTGTCCGCCTCAGTGGGAAAAGAAAGAAAAGAATGAAAGAAAATTAGCATTAGACAGTCATACCCAGGAGCTAAAATTAATAAATAATAATTAAAGTTAATAAAGAAAATAATATTTTTAGAATTAATAATTAATTCATTTAGGCTTTATAAAAGATGTAGGTCCACTAGAGCTGAAATTAACTTGAGAAGGGAAAATAAAATTATTTTGTTAGTAATATAATAGTTTCAGTGCCTTAATTTGCAGAATGTTACATTTATTGATTTATTTGCTGCACATGGTTAAAAGTGTTTATTAACAGTGTAGAATGAAAGTAGAATGATAGGTCTTCCAATGTACACCAAACAATTCACAGCATGAGGAAAGGAAAGGATTTTAGCACTATAGTGTTACAGTGTTCACACATCTAGATGTAGCTGGTCTTTTTAAAAGGACTTGTGTTCCCTGGCTGTTTTATGCTCAGTAATCACTGGGGCTGATGACTCTCCTGAGATGGCTGCTCATATGATTAACTATCCTGCTTCACTTTAATGCATGACAACTAGGTGTATCCAAGGCATCCATTGGCTCATTCAACATTAAACCCTTCCAAATGTTAGCAGCAGGAACAAGATGACTTATGAGGCCATTTTAGTTTATTTTCCATTGCTCAAGGTTTGAGCTTTGTAGACCCTGTAACATGTCTTTGGAAATTATGAGCGTGATGTAGTTGCATAAAAATTGTCTACACTTTTGTACAATACAAACCAAGCATATAAAGCAATATTAAACAACAACTCAGTGTGAGAATTCCTGTAGGATTTAGTTTGAATTAATAATGTCCTACAGCTGTTTGAAATGAAAGGCTGAAGTGAGTGTGATGTGCTCTATGCAGTGAACTGATTGCAGTGTGCAGTGTGTTCTTATGCTGTCAGCTGCTTTAAATCACATGCCGCAGTTGAGGAGCTCTCATTAAACCCACATAACACCAGGATGCTAGATGTGTGCTTTGGAATAAGTTAGATATGTATATTATCAGATCACTTTTATTACTGAGAGATTGCTCTTTTGTAGCTTGAGAGAGTTCTCATTTTTAATGATCAATTTCATGTTAGATGCTTCCCATAAAATTCTTTAGCCGAAATAAAGTAGACACCAGTGAAGCATTTTGTGACATTGTAAGAAAGAAGTGTGCTTAATTATATGGAACGTGCACTTGTATCGTTCATCAGATCTTTAAAGTAAATTTTATAAATTGTACTTGCATAATACAATATTAATGAATGAAAGCTTATACTTTTTTTAAGATGTCCTTGTTACAGTGTAATTATACATATAGGTACTGAGTAATAAAAATTAACTACATGTACTTACTATATGATTAGGGTTACGATTAGAGTTTGGCCTAGGGTTACTTGCATGTAATTATGCACAATTTACTGTTATTATAATAGTAAGTATATGCAATGTATAACAAGGACACTTTTAAATAAACAGCTGCTGGGGGGGGGTGCTGGGGGAGAGACACATTTTCAAGACCGTTTCTTAATATACTTATGATACACTTAAGTAAAGTGTTCGGTCAAAATTTTTAGTTTTACTTTAAGTTTCACTTTTAATAAACTTGAATTGAAGAAATGCAGTTATTCTGATATGTTGACAAACATGTAAATTACTAATTATAATTTATAAACTGTAGTTTGTTATGTGATATTATGTTTAAAGTTAATGTTTTAAAGGTGTGGATGGTTGTGATTTCAATTTTTCTTTACGTTTAATGTTGCTGTTTGAGCATAAACAATATCTGCAATGTTGCGGCGCTGAAAGTTCAATGCAAACGGAGATATTGTTTTTTTTTTTTTTTTATTCTGGCAGTTAAGTGCATACAAAAATGGCTTGTAGGGATTATTTTGAGCTACTTCCCGGGTTTGTTACGTCACAAACCCAGATAAATTTGCCCCTGGGAAAATAAAGCAAAAGGAGCAGGGCCATGTTATGCTGCTTTAGAGAAGAGGAAGAGAAAACTAGCTGTGTATGTAAAAATATATGAATCACAATTCTGTTTTCTAACGATTCTAATGGATTCACAAGTTTTAAATCAATGTTCTAAAGCAGCAATTCTCAATCCTGTTCCTTGCATCCCCCCCCTCTCTCTCATTCAGATCATCAGCTCGGCTCCAACAATGAACTGATTCAATAATACACTTATTTTCACATAGCTATGAGAAGCGTTAAACATGAACGTGCATGTGGTTGCTGTAGTGTATTTAAGTTTTAATCAGGATAAAACCATATATTAAAAACTAATAAAAGCAGTAGCATTTACAAATAACAGCATCTTCTTAGTGCCTGATTATATTTTCATCCATGTGGCTATACAAAATATGCCATGCATTTTTAGTCAATAGTAGAATTAAATGATTTGGGAAATGCCTCGAATGCTTTTTGAAAATGAGACAACAGTTAGCAAATAAAAAATGTTTGTATGTTATTATCACAGGAACCCTTCTGGTGGAGAACATGCAGATAAATGGGAGAGCAGAAGACCCTGGCAGGACCATTTCTTTATCTTTACGGGACAACCACAACTACTGGGTCATTCTGGACCCGGTCAAGCAACGCCTGTATCTCAACAGCACTGGACGACTTCTGGACCGAGATGTAATTGTTAGCTATACAAGTCTGAAACAACCATTGAATGCTAGTGGTGCAGAAATCACACTCTACCTTTAAAGGAATAATTCACCCAAAAATGAATATTTGCTGGAAATGTACTCCCCCTCAGGCCATCCAAGATGTAAATGAGTTTGTTTCTTCATCAGAACAGATTTGGAGAAATTTAGCATTGCATCACTTGCTCACCAGTGCAGTGCTTACTCAGAATGCTTAATCAGAGTGCCATCAGAATGAGATGGCGTATATTTTTATCGATATGGGTCAAAATTATATATTTTTGTTTTATGCCAAAAATCATAAAAATATTAAGTAAAGATCATGTTCCATGCATGAAGATATTGAGCCCTATTTTAACGATCTGAAACGCAAGTGTCAAAGCGCGAAGCGCAAGTAACTTTGTGGGCGGGTCTCGGCGCTGTTGCTATTTTCCCGGCGGGATAAATGGCTCTTGCGCCCGGCGCAAATCTAAAATGGGTTGGTCTGAAGTAGCTTCATTATTCATAGGTGTGGTTTGGGCGTAACGTGAAATAAACCAATCGGAGCGTCATCCAACATTCCCTTTAAAAGCAGGTGCGCAAGTTCCATTATGGATTGCTATTATGGCCTATTTACCAGGCGCACGCCAGGAGCGGTTCACAGCCGAGGAGACTGATGTTCTTGTAAGAGCAGTGAAAGACAGAGAAGTTGTGTTGTATGGGGATGGGAGAAACCCACCCAAAATAGCGTCGGTTAAACAGGCGTGGGAGGAAATAGCCACAATTGTTTCATCGATTTTTTTTTTTTTTTTCCTGGTTCTTGACGGACAAACAAATTTGTCAGATGTCCTTATATACATATATGTCTTGCCACTATCGGGCAAACAGGTCTGATCCTTAATTACTACAATTAGCCTGAATAATTTGTAAACAAGATTTCACAATGATTTCCGTCATCTCATGTGTTAATATTTTTTTAGTGTAACAATTTATGATTTGCAAAAATAACTGTTGCATCTGTGTAGATTACATGAGCAAAGTGTATGCGCGTTGTGCACGCTATACATTATGGTCAAGCTTGCGCCCTTAAAATAGCATAATGAACAACGCGCAACGCGCCACTGACTTTAGACTAGGTTTTTTCTGGTCAGTGGCGCAATTGTTTAATGGAACAGCAAAATAGCACCAGGGATTGTTTGCGCCGGAACACGCCTCCTTTTTTGCGCTGAACCGCCCAGGGAGCGCAAGTTCATTCACTAGTTTAGCGACGTGCTTCTGTGGAGGGAAAAGCGCGCTTTGCGCGGGTGCAAAATAGGAATGACACATGCGTCGGTGTACAAAGTCAATTGCGCTGGGTGCAAGATAGGGCCCATTTAGTAAATTACCAACCGTGAATATCATATATATATATATATATATATATATATATATATATATATGTAAAACAATCTTTTTTATTTGTAATATGCATTGCTAAGAAATTCAATTGGACAACTATTTTTATAATTTGTAATATGCATTGATGAGAAATTCATCTGGACAACTTTAAAGTTGATTTCTTAGTATGTAGTCTGGTTTTTTTTTTTTTTTTTTGCACCCTCAGTT
This sequence comes from Carassius auratus, assembly GCF_003368295.1. NCBI lineage: Eukaryota > Metazoa > Chordata > Actinopteri > Cypriniformes > Cyprinidae > Carassius > Carassius auratus. The sequence continues at coordinate 15,292,456 of NC_039254.1, forward strand.
TCCAGATTTTCAAATAGTTTTTTCTCGGCCAAATATTGTCGGATCATAATAAACCATAAATCAATGGAAAAATTATTTATTCAGCTTTCAGATGATGTATAAATCTTATGTAAAGGTATATGTAAATGCACACACATACAGTATATATTTAAAAAAAATATTTACCTAGTTTAAAATCTTAAAATTGTTTCACTGATAATATAACATATTAATAATATAAATATAAAAATAATAATATAAAAAAAATCCAATATAAAATAATATATAAAAAAATACACTTGTGGTTTTAGACTTTTGGATCCTCTCTGTCCAAAAGCGGTCTTTTGGTTAAGTCAGAACTATGATTAAAGTTTCTCTCTTTTGCTTGGAAATCTGTTGTTCACAGCATGCACTTTGTAATGAGCTTCATAATAGAATGCAAGCAAATGGTCATTTTTGGGTAGATCTGCTGAATGCACACCATGCAAATAAACCCTCTCGATTTGTCTCTTTTATTTTTGTCTTTCAGCCTCCCTCCTACATTCAGTCCATTGTGGTGCAGGTTCAGTGTACTAATGAGCTTGTTGGCACGGTGATCCTACACGAGGTGCGGATAGTCGTACGCGATCGAAACGACAACACCCCACGCTTTCAGCAGCCGCGCTACTATGTAGCGATCAATGAGGTGAGTTTCTATTTAGCAGGACCTCTTTTCTTCTTCTTCTGTAGTTGTAATGACTTTTTCTTGAGTTACTTTTCTACAGTTTCTGGAGAACATCGATGTCACCAGCATTCTGGAGCCCACATTATTAGATTAGATTAGTTTGCAGAGTTGCTTTAGCTAAAACTGAACACTTGCCAGCTGTAATTGGAAATTCAATCAGTGGATTGTGCCAGTGTGATGGTTTACCCACAACGGGGTTATTTTGTGGTAAATTAATTGCAGTTGTGGGCTTTGGAGCTGAAGCATTTAGCTGTTAACATGTCTTCGTGTTTGACTGCTGTTGTAATTACTCCAGGAGTGCTGTAGCTCACCGAATAAATCTACCAGTCACCTTTTGTAACTTATTGGGCTTCTCTGTGTTTTTCCACCATCAGTAATGGCTGTATTGTAAATTCCCATTGCACATTGCTTGGTATGCACGCTTTTGGCTGATACTATTCTTGATATGCTCTGCCCCTCTATTTTTGCTTCCCAATTCAAAGAATTTAAATCCTTGTATTCTGGAATACACTACCATTTGTAATATTAATTATAATTTTAAAAGCTTACAATGATTTCAGTCTGTACTAGAGAATTATCATGTTTTTACACTTTAGAATACTGATCCAAATAATGATTAATTCCGTTTCCGTTTCTAGTAATAATTAATTAACAATTAGTAATTATTTTTCTTAACATTTTATTGTATCGTAATATTTTTTTGGTGGTAAATGTCATACAATACCATTCAAAAATGTGGTGTAAGAAGGATTCTTTTTTTTTTTAGAAAATAAATGAATACTCATCTTACAGTAAAAAACATTTATAATGTTACAAAAGATTTCTATTTAAAATGAACACTTTTCTAATATTAATCAGAACTAGTTGATTTCAAAATTGATATTAATACGAATCATAATTATGATTTATATGTCAATTTATTGTAATTAGTGATATCAATATTTATGAATTATTCCAACAATTATTGCTAACAATAAATAAAATAAATGCAGTATTGGTGGACATAATATACTTGAAAAAGAAAAACAAAAAAAAACAAAAAACAAAAAAAAAACATTTAACTGGTAAAGTACTTAATAAAAAAAAAATAATAAATAATAATAATAATAATAATAAAAAAATAATGAATATATATATACCAATATTAAGTTCTCTTTATACAGTATATAAATATAATTATGATGAACATGCTACAACCATGAACATTTGCAACCCTGAGAAACAAATTTCATTGTCATGTGCCATAGGGACAAAGATATGGACAGCACTAGATGGAACATTTCAAACTTATGTAAGTGAATGTATTTAAATTCATTATAAATTAGTATAAAATAAGAGATGCGCAAAGGGCAAGAGATGAAATGTAAAACATTTTGACTGTGAATGACAGTAATGCCAGCTCGGTGAAGTTTCATGCTGCAGATTTTGTGTGGGCCTGCCATTACGGTCACGATACGTCGCATTCTATGACTCAAATCTTTACCATTAAATATGGCGTCCCTTTTCTGGAAATCCATTAGCCCTATTTTAATTTTTTTTCCATCGCATTGCATTAGTTTCTGAGAGCATTCAACACGTAGTGTCATGGAGGGTCTGTAGGAATGCCGCCTCCGTCTCCAGAGATCTTCTCACATTGGATCGACTGCATGGAGAGTGTGTGGCTTTCAGCTAATTGAGAGTTGTTCCCCGGAGAGCTGTCAGTAGAGATTTCCCTCATTAGGAGGCAGCTTCAGTGGCAGGCAGCCTCCTCTCGAGTGGCCTCAAAAAACGGCAGGCTGTATTGCCCACTATCGATTTCAACCAGAGTTTGAAACGGCTGACTGACGCACAGATAAGGGGGACTAACACAGCTCAGTCCATCAGTCAACAAGCACTGCAGAGTGCACTATATAAGTCCGCCGAGTGCTGAAGCAGCCTGCTGAGTTTAAGAGAGACGGTGAAGTAAATAATAATGTTGGGGAAAAAGCATTTGATGGACGTGTGGATTGAATTGCAAGCCGGTCTAAATGGCTAAAGGGTTATGCGTGTTCACTGAGTGGCTGCAGATGTCGTGAAGTTATAGCTATGAAAAGTTTAGATTAACTTTCCATTTATCAGTGTCACTAACATAATGCCCTTTTGCCCCACAGCTATTGAGATTGATCGAATGTCTTAAATGTTAAGCTGAAAGTGGCTGTGCTCAATCTGATGGCTGTTGTTTACCATTTTCGTCATGAACTGTATTTGCTTGTAGCCTTTTATTTATGTCGGTGCCAAGAGTCATGATTTGCTGCTTGCTTTTGCTAGTGAAAGCAGAAAGGACAATCTCATTCAAGAGATCGTTTGATTGGACAAGATCAGTCATCAGTGTTTCAGTCCTATAAAGCCTAGTATTATATTTGAAACATGATTTTCTAAAGCCTCTAAATGATTAGCATGATAATTCTTTGTGCTGAAAAAAAAGTATGTGCACAATGTACTACGTCTTCCATCATCTGAAGGATACAGCAGATTATACTGTCTTAATAAGTAAAAGGCCTTGCGGTATCATTGTAAAATATGTCTTTTTGCTGTGAAAATTGTTACGAAGTAAACAATGTGAAATAAGTTTTGCATAGTTGGTATAATTAAAGATTAATATTTACTGGATTGAAACTTCAATTTTTTACCATGTTTGATGCAGTCTACACTCTCACAAAACTCATAAAATGTACAACAGCTGTCACTGATTTTTTCTACGCTGGAAAAAACAAAACAAAACAAAAGTTGCTGCCTTAAATTTTTAAGTAGTCAACAACTGTGCAAGTCATTTTAACTTATAATACATTATATGAAGAGTTAAAGTAATGTTAAAACTTACTCTAAGTTGTTATGATTTATTTATGATACCATTTTATTTATTTTTTTTGCAATGTAAAAGATTCAACAACTTTCCAAAATGTTCTGAAAAAAAAAAAAAGAAAATAGAAATTTTGGAAATTTACTGGACATTTTCCACATCTTTGAAACCCTAGGTACTAATACCTATATTTACCTGTAAGGTATATGCACCCTTTAGGGGTAAATAAGAAACAAAGGTTGTACCTTTATTATATGTAAGAGTATTGATCATAAAAACTAAATTTTTAAGTAAAACAATCCTCTTAATTAAATCAGTTCATGAAACATTGTAAAGCAAAGCAATACTTGGATTGAACTGCTCAATGCCTTTATGGCCTTTTTTGGAAGCTTTCAGCAGAGGGACAGAAACCTTTAGGTTTCATTGTCTGTATCTGTATAATTTGTGTTTCAAAGTTGAATGAATGTCTTATGGGTTTAGTACTGCATGAGTCGACTAAATGCTGACAGAATTTACATTTTCGGGAGAAAAATCCCTTTAAGGTGCCTTTAGATCCATTTTACCCTTTCAAAGCTGCTTGAAGGCAAGCCTCTAAGGTAGCTAAAAAAAGGCAATGGAACATTGATCAGGGAAGGAGGCCGGGGGTGTTCTTTTGAATGAATGTAAGTGGAGGAGGCTTCACTATGCTGAATAAACTGCTTTTGTTGGAAAACGGCTTATCATTTTTATGAATCAGCCGCCTATTGGCTAATCAACAACAGTCTGCTTTAAAAAAAATATTTTTAGAGTAATCTAGTTTTAGGGATTTCATATATATATATATATATATATATATATATATATATATATATATATATATATATATATATATATTAAATGATGTTTTTATAAAATAATTCACTGACTATATCAATTATCCGTAAATATACGGATATTTACGACGAAGTCACACATGATCCGAGTTGACTGTTATGTTGCTAAGCTGCTAGCAAAAAGTAGCTAACTAATCTGAAGCTATTAAAGCTATTTTCAATCAAGCTGTCTGTGTAAAAAAAAAACAACAGCAAAAAAACAATATGACAATAAATTAGTTATATAGCACTAGCTCATTATTTTGAAAGCAACTGAGCTACCATAACACTTCTGACAAAGAATGTAGTTATGTTAATTCCTCTCTCACGCTGTATGGCACTTGTACTGAAACATATGCTAATAGAGGTCCAATTGTGCTCTATTTGACACTGTCAGATCCACTCAGGATACTGTTTCTAGGAACTCATTTTGCATCACAGGCTGTTTAATTACTCTTTGTTCAGAGCTCAGTGTGATAGCCATACATGACCTCTTTATGACAGGAGTCTGAGAGAGATTTCTTCAAACCATGATGGCGGGTGTTTTCATCTTAAAGGCTCTCTGAAGCATCTTAAGTCTCTTTGCCAGTTTTGTTGTCAGGAATTTGTCTTTTTTCCCCTCTAATATGTCTTGTCAGAACGTCAAAGTAGCGGCACAGGAACTAACATCTGAGTTCCCAGGTGCCTCTAGCTTCCGCAACAGACTCGTACCTATTACTTCCTCTTTTTCCTCACACTTCTGAGAGCCGCACCACAGCAGGACCTCGTTATGACAGCCAGAATGAGAGCGATGAAGAGAGCGAGCGCTGTCTACTTTACAAGAGCTTGTCCATCAAACTCTCCCTCAAAGGAGTGCTGTTTAACACAATGGTCCAGCAGCAGGAATCAAGCATATGATGATGAAATCACTCAGTATGATAGCGCACTAGCGCTGATGGGCGGCCAACTGAGGCAGTTGTAAAGATTTTTTTTTTTTACTCCATAATGTTTGTTTTTATCTTTTTCAGCTAACACCTGTTGGAACCACCATCTTCTCAGGTTTTACAGGGAACAATGGGGCTGTTGACATTGATGATGGTCCTAACGGACAAATTGAATACACCATTCAGTACAACCCTAAAGATCCGGTATGTGCTTTTTAATTTTCTTTTGTTTTCTTGTTTGTGTGTGTGCGTGTCTGTGTGTGAGAAAGAGAGAGAGAGAGAACATTCTTTAACATTCTTTCTTTAAAAAATAATAAATAATAAATACATATGCATATAAAAAATCTTATCTCAGACTGAGTACAGAAGCAAACTGAAATTGAACGGAAGTACGAAGTCTGACGTAGTCAGGCTAGCTATTAGTAGTAGCTTATAGCAATATTCTAAATACTTAAGTCATTCTTATTACAATTATTGGTAACATTTTATTTTTACTTTGTCCTTGTTATACATGTACAGTATTTACAATAAAAATAACAGTAAATGATGCTTATTTACATGCAACAAAAAATGACTCTGTACTTATTAGTGTAATTACAAAATAAAATATAACCCATTTTTTCCTCATTTATAACAATTGGTCAGATATTTTTTTAACATAAGATTAATCACAATTGTATTGTTATATTTTATATTATTTATTTGTTGCTATTTTAAAGCTTTATTTTATTGACATCAGTAGTTTTATGTTCAGGTTTATGCATCTACAGTTACAGTACTACAATGGTGGTTTAGAGTGTCATTTTATAGGAACACACATACATATCACATATTTGTATTATTTTCTTTCTAGTGTTCTATTTTCTTTATACATTTTTAATATGGTCTTGGTCTGCAAAATGGTGTACAGAGAGTTTCCAACTTTTGCTTTCCAGTAGATTTACCTCACAAACTTACAAAACCTAAACCTTGGTGAATACCTTGTTGTGCATCAGCGATTATCACCAAGCATAATTTAGCACAGTTCAGCAACATGAAACTATTCTGATTTAACAGCAATAAATTCACCAAATAAAATAATCGCTGAGAATTTGGATGTATAAAATTACTTCAGTGAACAATTTAAATGAATCTGGTTGTATTACACATTCAAATTGGTGACATTTTAATACTATTTCTTAATGAGCAGCATTATTACCATAAGTGGAGTGAGAGGAGCTAAATACTTCAAACCACACTTTTAAGTAACATTATAAAACAAATATGGATTTAACTAAAAAAATACACCCAGGCTCTTGGTCTGCTATATTTTGAAGATAATTGAGTGATTCTTTGCCGAAATAACCTGCAAATTATATGAATTGTACAAGACTTTATGCCGGTGTTCAGTGGTCTGGCTATACAAGAGTACTACATTAGGTTCACTTCTTGATCAAGGTTTTACTCCATTTACAATCAAACACTTTTGATTACTGTCTCCATGTCCCTTTTAAAGTCTTACATATTTTTATTGCTAAAAAGGGTGAGGAGGTTTTGAAAGTCAAGCAGTTTTGTCCCATCAGCATTCTCTTCTTACTGAAGCAGATAGATGATGAATATCTCATGAGGCTGGGAGTGCGAGAGCCTTTGTGTGCATGTGTGTGTTTTAAGAGGGAAACCCTTTTGACCTATCTTTTTCTTCTCCACAGACCACAAACAGGACATTCGATATCCCTCTCACCCTGTCTGGATCAGTGGTTCTGAGAGAGAGGCTGAATTATGAAGAGATCACACGCTACCTGGTCATCATTCAGGCCAATGTAAGTCTGTGCGGGAGGAGGAGAAACAGTAGGAGAGATACAGTAGATAAAAGAATGAAAGATTTACTCAACCACATGTCGTTCCAAGCCTGTATGTCCTGTTCTTTCTTCTGTGTAACACAAACTGAGATGTTAGACAGAGTATCCAAGATTATTTTATCCATAAAAAAGTGAATGGTAATTTTCTCTGCCAAACTCAAAAATGTTTAAAAAAAAGAAGTAAAAAGGTAGTTTATTCTGTCAATCTGCACCCTCACTTTTAGGACTTCACAGCTGAAAACGACCTAGATAACTTAAAATGATAACAGTTCCTGTCAACAGTGTGCTAAACACAAAATCTATGTGTTTAGATGCTGAAGTGCCTTGAAAATAAATAAATAAAAAATATGACATTGAACATTTTTTATTGCATATACAAATACATTAATTCAGTCCTGAAGAAACTTAGAAAAGTAATGGGTTGGGATTCACATATCTCATGAGATTATATTTCAAATTTAAAGAAGATACCATGAAAAATTAGATTCCTGCAACTATATTTTTTCTGCCATTTTCTCCTGGGTGTCAGTAAAATGTCTTATTTTGACTTTGACTCTTTTTGGCTAGTGTGTAAGTTTGGAAGCTTAAGCTTGTTTTATTCAAACTCCATCCATAAGTCCAAAGTTTGTGCTTCCCTTCAGGACCGAGCACCAAACCCAAAGGACCGGCTCACCGCCACCACCACGCTCACGGTGGATGTGTTGGACGGGGATGACCTGGGCCCAATGTTTCTGCCTTGCAGCCTGGTAGACAAAACCCGTGACTGCAAACCTCTTACGTACCGTGCCAGCATCCTGGAGCTCACAGATCCGGTGAGTGGTTCCTTATCCTGTGCTTTTCCAGCTGTCTTATGTTGAGTAGTTACGTTAAGTCTTCTCGTATATTGTAGCTCCAGCCCGAGAATTTAGCTGGCACTGGTGTGTAGTTTGACTGAAATGTATTTTGCATTTCTGGTCTTGAAGAACATCTCTATTACTTGACAGACCAAATGGCTTTGCATTGCACACGCTTCTAGCAATAGGGATTGTTTCATTTCCTATTCTGCAGTGTTTTGATTCCTTTAGCCTTTTTTATCACTTAGTCTCATGAGAAATTTGACACTTTTAAATTCATTTTGAGTTAGACATTTTGGAAATAATGACTTGCGGTTCAATAAATAAGTGAGGGAGTGACTCCTTAAACTGATTCGAACAGAATCATCAAGTATGAGACTGATTTTTTGATAGACATTTAAAAAATCGCTAATTTCTTGCTGTTTAGTGAATAAACCGAGAACTGCTCCACTGAGTGAGACATTAAACTGACTCAAGCAGGTTTTTTGATGTAGTCGATTAAAAATGACTTGCTCATTTTGGTGAATTTGACATTTTGGGTCTTGCTGTATGGTTACTTGGCATTAAAATCCATATTTAACCCTCTGGAGTCGATTAACGCGTATACGCGTTATGAGTCATTTTCTCCTGATGACCCCGAAAATAACTTAAATTACACTGTCAGTTTTGATCGTACAGATAAGAGCAATACATCAAGGAAATCTGTAAAGGGTCTACTTTTTTGCATACAGACATAATAACAACAAAACGTTGTGCATTTATAAAATAAAGATAACAAACAAGGTGTGCTGTCTGCAGCCTTTGTCTGCTCTGATCTTCATTTAGACATGCATAAAATGTTCAAAACAACTATTCTGTGATCAAGTAATCTATATGTAAACAACGCGATGTCCGTTTTTCACGTCTCCCTTCATTATTTCTAATGCGACCACGTCCCCGCGCTGAACACGCTTTTGAGATTATAATGTTTCACTGAAGCATGTGGCTTGAATACGCCCACACAACAGAAGACAAAGCAGCGAGACTGTTCTTCATGTTTTTTTTTTTATTTTACTGTTTGCTTCGCTATGAGAGGAATAAGACATAATTCACCCCAAAAAGATGTGATGTGATTGAGGATTTGAGATTTGGATTTCCTCAGGAAAAAAGAATGAATCACTTTATTCAGTAGATATCATAAACATGAGTAAATCTCTTTTTTATTTATTTGTACTAGTTTTCACATAACATGTAAACATTTTACTAGTTAGACTTTTTCCAAAGACTTACTATAAGATTTACAAACTATAATTCCTGACTAAATGTATAATCAAGTGAAACATTATGAAGTTTCAGTAACAATATACAGTACTATACCATTCAAAAGCTTGATATAAATAATATAAATGTAACAAATTAATGTAACTGTAACAATTGTAAAAAACTGTAACAACGATTAGATTTTAGCCATTTAGATGTTATAAGAAACTGAAAAAAGCACAAATGTCATGGCATTACAAAACTTCTCCAGAGGGTTAAATGCCATTACCATTCTGGTTCCAGTAGTTTAAAAAACAAATGACAGTTCTGCATTTTTTCTTTTGGCTCATAACCATACAAACACGTTGTTGTTGCCATTACTTTTTAATTACCACCAAAAATTAGTTTTTGAAGTGAAACTTAACATAGATACATGAGATGATTAAGGGATATTTTGTGAGCGCGAAAGAACGTGGATGCAACAAAATGCAAGTGTAAAGTGTAATCAATACAAAAGTCTTATTTTTGTGCTAAACTTTGTCTGGCTCAAGGGCAAAGTGGTGGTGGGGTTTTTAGTAACTCAGTTCACGGGTCACCCCTATCTACGATTGCACCTGTAATATTTGCAGCACCAGCGCAGAGCCTTGAGCGCTAGAATATCGCCACCCAGCTTATGTGATAAATGCTTCTTTAAAAACATGAAATTATGGCCATGGGGCATATAACCTTAAATCAGCATTTCTATTAGCTTCAGATTTGGTTGATGTATTGAAAACTTGATTTATTTTCAGCCAACTCTCAACAAAGTAAAATTATGTTTTACTTTAATATTGCACATAGTTTTTTGTTGTTGTTGTTTTTGCGTGAAACTGCATTCGCAACCTATTTTACTCCAATAATGTGATGTGTTTACGAGTGAAATGGGTTAATCAATGAAGTGGTGGGTAGGTGTCATAAAATGTCCCGGAGTGATCAAGAGGTGGTAGATAGGCTCAGACCCCAGATGTCATCCAAAGAGGACTTTTATTAAATGACAGAGGAGAAGTAGGGGTGTTATATATTCACAGTAAGTGTAAAAAAAAAAAAAAAAAAAAAAAAAAAAATCAAACAAAACTACAAAATAACCAAAAACGTACAAAAACATTAATAAGAAATTCAAATAAAATTGGAATCTCACTTTGTAACTCACACTTTGGTATATAATGACCAAAGAAAACAAATTGCTACAGGCAGCAAGCTCTACATAGACATTTTAAGCAGTATACCCTCACCTCTCTATCCAAGGTTCAGTTAAGACTGGCTTACATAGCCCAAGACAGGCTCATTAAATAGCAGACCATACCAATTGCAGGGGCATCAATACCCGAAACCTTTGAAGCAGACACAAGATCATTGCATTTCTTTAAAATAAATCAAAAGTAAACTATGCCATAAGACATCTCTACATGTCTACATCACCAAGAGATACGTCCCCTCTGTATTAGTAGAAATAGTTAAACCCATCACAAGAAAAAGGGAAGCTATAGTCACGCCTCCTCCTTTGAGGAGTCACCGGACCAGAATATGGTGAGTACACCTCATGCACAGAGGCTGTTTGCAATGTGAAGATAAATACAGACTTTAAATAAATAACACGTAAATACAACTTTTCTCTGTGTGGTTAAATGGGGAAAAATTAACATTAACCAATGGGCCAAAAGGATCTCTTTGAACCTCCATTTTTGGTATTATTCTCAGCCGTTAAATTTGTTTGGACATCTTGCTCATCTGGTCTGCTTCCGGTTACGTAACAGCTTTGGGCAGGATTGATGTCAGGAAATTTCCTCTGTTTGAGTCACTCTGTTGGCGGCATACTTTATACGGAGTTATTGCCATTTTGCTTGACTCAGCTTTGAAGTTTTACATCACATACAGGTGCTTTAATATTCCGCTGTGCACTTTTCTGATACACTTTGGAATTCATTTGTTCCTTAATGATCGAAAGCTTCTACCAGAAAAAAAAAGAAGCTTCCTTCACTGATACAGTCATTCTACTTTTCCAGTTGAGCTGATGAGTGGAGCAGAAATTTGTTGCAAGTAGAGCAGGAACAAGTATTTTTTGCCAATTTCTTTCTCTATCCACCTTTTCTTCCATATGATTCAGATGCCTATAGTCACCCGTTTGTTTTACATTCATGTTGCTTTATGGTTTTATTAAATGGAAAGACATACACTCTTTTGGACATCAGTTTAACTGATAAAGCCACAATCAAGCCACAATGTTTCCATTTCTTCTCTGCAAAGCAAGTGGCATAGATATTTTTCTGGAACGTTTGTTCTACTCAAATATTTCCTATATGTAATTTTTTTTTTTAACAATAAAGATTAATTTGTGGAAGGTTTCATGAATATTACATATTGCAGCATATTGAAATTGAACTCACATACTTTGCTGTATGTCACTTTCAATTCCCATTTAAATAACATTTTAAACAATTAAGTTGATATTGTATAGCTTTTATATGGTTCTAGCTTTTATATGACTTTAAATGTGATCTAAAAGGTAGACAAACTAAGTAATGAAGTCATCATGCCAGCATCAATTAGTTGTTTAAGAAATATATCTTTGCTGGGTTATGAGCCTTATGTAATATAAAGAAATGTGTTTTGCATGTGGTTAGTTGCATAAGACTTTGTTTGGACACATTAAAGAGCCAACATGCAAGAGATTCAGACTTATTTAATAATTTTTTTCTTTCAAAGACAAAAATCCAGCAAATCTCTCCATGGATAATAACTTTTTTCTTTGTTATAAAACCCAGTGTGTTTACACAGTCAAGCTGTCAGTCTGCAAAGTATGTTAATAGTGCTGAAAGCACGAAAAGCTAAAAGCATAACGAGGCAGATAATTCACAGGAAATTAGTTTAGCATTTTAAACACGAGAGGTCATGGTGATTCATTGATCAAATGTTCCTAATTTAAATGAAAAACCTATAGCTTGTTAACAGCGTACTGAAGAAAAAAAAATTCAACAAGGAAAATAATTCTTAGCACTACTACTCACTGCAGAAGCATTCAGTTTTATGACAATAACATGAGTTACTTCCTTATTGTTCACACTTTTTTCATTTGTTAATTATGCTTAGAAAGTCCCAGAACCTTCTATCTAGAAAAACATAAAGTTGCATAAAACATAAAACTTTTGTATCACATTTTCTTTTCCCTAACCGCAGTAAAAGCAAGCTGAAAGCTTTTTGTTCATTGTGGTGGTGTTAGTACATTAGCTCTTCAGCCCATTTGCCCTATCCGTGCTTGTCTGACAGCCAGAGTGTGCAAAGAGGTGCTCTAAATCATGTTTACTTTAACATTTTGAGCCGTTTGACTTCGAGCCAGAAGCTGCATCCAAGGACACATTTCAGAGGTGCTGTGTTGTGCGTGGCCAGTGATTAGGTATTCTAAAGCTCCGCCGCCTTTATCAGCTGTCAGAGGAGCTGCACTCTGCTCTGTGTGCCATTACTCAGGTGGTCAGTTCACTCCACAGCTCGGCTCTTTTTCACTTCCAAGTGTCCCCCTCTGTCTGTGCCCTCTTCTTTTTAACACGTCTGCACTTCTCTGTTTCTCTCTTTTTTTTCTTACTGCCTACTGCGCTATCTCATGATGTGCTTCCTGGAGTATATCGGCCCCTCTGCTACAGACCAATTGAAGTACTTCATGTACCTAATTATTTTGCCCATGTTCTGGCTAGATAAAAAAAGGCACCTTTGGAGAAAACATTTAGACGAAAGAAGGGAAATAAAATACATCTGACAATCATATATCATGTTGTGAATCATTTGGTAAATGAGGAATATTTATTTATTTATTTATTTATTTTTATTTGCCTTTATATCACCTAGCACTAGCTAGAAATATTCCACATAAACCAAAAAATAATTAATTATGAAGTCACACATTTTGCCTGCAATATACATGCATGCAAACACACTTAACCTCAAATTTACAGAATCCTCTCAATCCTTTATTTTCTTTCTGATTTTATTTTTTTTTTCTTTAAGAGACAAGGTTTTTTTTTTTTTTACCTTTTATTTATCCAGGTAAACTGTTTGAGAACCACTTCTCATTTACAAAGATGACCTGGCCAAGAGGCTACAGGAATAAATAGGAACATACTGTACAACTGTACATAGTCAAACACATGACACATTGAACAAGCAATTGAATTAAAAAAATAGACAACAAAGAAAAAAAGACAAAAAGGAAAACAGTGGAGTCATAGGGTATGAAGGGAGGGCCAGCCCAGTTTATACTGGTCACAGTGATGAGTGTGAAAGGGTGCATTAGTGGCAAAACAGATGGCTGAATGATAAATTGTGTCAAGTTTTTTTTTAGGGCTGTGTTTGGTGCCATTCTGTAGATAATATCACCATAATCCAAAATTGTCAGTACTGTCATCTTAATGAGGGTACATTTGGTAGCATAAGTAAAGGAAGCTTTATTGTGGTAAAGAAAGGCTAGTCTAGCTTTGACTTTTGTTTGAAGGTAATTAATGTGTGTAATGAATGAAAAGGATGAATCCAACCAAATCCCTAGATATTTATATTTTTTTGACATGCTCCAGAGCCATACTGTTCAGATGAAGAGAGACACATCTGTTGCTCTCCTGCACAGCAGAATCGCGTGTGGAAGGTGCTTTCACCCAGACAAACTGATCATGTCTGACAGGTGTTTTATTCTGTCTCTGAGAGCCTCTCCACTCCTAACACAACATGAAAGGTCAAGCAAAGCCAGCCAAGTGACGACTGTCTCGTGTTTGCCATCCTTTCCCCATGTAGGCCATCAAAAATGGATACTGCAGCTACCAAGTCAAATACCTTTGGGGAAACCAATGAGTGTAAATGCCACATAGGGGGATCCAGGGCTGAAGAAATTAATAGCTTTTTTCCAAGTCTACTGGCCATTTTGGCTGAGCAACGGCTGCTATTTGAAGTCCTCTTCCATTCCCACGTGTGGATGATTATTGAGCATATACACGCAGGTTTGCTGTAATGGCTTTTCCTCATTTCAGCAAACAGCTGAAAGGATATGAGAAAGCAGCACTCGTTGTGATCCAGGTGCTGTTTCATAAATCCTATAATGGTGATGATTAGGTAATCTTCTACTTTTGCCATTTGTGTTTCATGTGTCGATGGCATCCATTACTTCATCACCATCACAGAGGGTCCTGCAGTTTTAAATACTAAAATCTATCAATGTACTGTATGTATGCACATAATACTGTATATGTAGCATTTTATTGTATATGTAATATATGTGTAATATTTATAGATTTATTTTTTGGTAACATTTTAAAAAGGTGTCCTTGTTAAACGTTACGTATACATACATACATACAGTATTAGGGCTGGGCGATATGGAGCAAAAGAATATCTCGATATATTTTGCTATATCTCGATAAACAATACATATATCTGTTTTTACAGGAAAAATAACCCCCCAAAGACTACTGTAAAAACAAATATGCCAAATATTACATGTTTAGGGGCCTATGAAATAGGGCTGCACGATATTGGGAAAAAATTACATTGCGATATTTTATTTTTCTGCGATATATATTGCGATATGAAAACAATTTTTTTTTTACAAACAAAAACGGGGTGAGCACACTTACATTCTCTTTTTAAATGATTTAAACATCGACACCATCCTGTCAATTGATTAATATGCGTGAGGGAGAGAGAGCAAGACAGCGTTTGTGTTGTTTGAAGACATTTAGCGTGCGGCCGGGGCTCTCTCTCGGGCGCGCTCTATCTCTCATGCTGGTGACAGGTGCAATATTTGAAAATCAATAATTATTAATTTATTTTTTTAATTACATTTATATCTGAATATGTCAACCTATAGACTTTCAAACATCTAAGTGTCATGAATTAATTTGAATCTGTGTACAAAATGACATATAAACATATTTTCCTATTGTATTTTGCCTGAAAACGCTTCCAGCACGCTTGCGTGTCACGTGAAAAATAGGCGTCGGTTCTATTTCTAGCATGCACGCGTTTTCCGCTCGGCCCGAGTCGTGCGTCTCATGCAGGCAGTCTACAAGCTCTTACCTGTTAACATGAGAGCCGAATGAAAAACAGACACGCCACGCAGCTGAGACGCTTGCACCACGCATCTAGTGTGTCGCCGGCCGCGCGCTCACGCGCTCTCTCTCTCTCGCGCACGCGCTCTCTGGCCCATACAGTTAATGAATAACAGATCAACTATGACAGCCTACATCGCACATCCTGCGATGTGACTATCGTGGATTCGTACACCGTGATATCGATGCTTAAACGACACATCGTGCAGCCCTACTATGAAATGTTTTATTTTTGTCTTCACCATATGTTTTATTGTTATCTAATTCTGTGTTTAAGCAAGTGTAATTATTTAAATGCATAAAAACAACTTAATTATTATTTTGACGGGTTTACCTTTACAGTTCTGTGTATGTGATACTACAGTCTATGATGTGATATTACGCTATTTTACTCAAATCAAAAGTTCAGATGCTCATGAAATGACTCTCAGTGCAGTTCTGGAGATGTTGTTCATGTGTTTACATCCTCATTTAGTGAAAAAACAGACGTTGAAATTACCACGAACGTCACGCACGCTTCCATGTGTGTAATAAAATGAAGAAGTGCTTCTGCGACATTCATTAACAGAGACATGCAGGATTCATATTTAAATAGACTTTTCCGGCTTAATATTTACAGATATTAATCTATATCGCGATTTGATGTGCATGCAATGACCTACTTTTGATTAATTCATTTAAAATTCGACAAATTCCGTGACATTCCACGTTAAACTGTAAATTCCATTTTTATGTCTGGATTCTGCGATTCCGTCCGCGTTTTCTGCATCACGGAAATCATAGGGCCCTACAGTAGACATCTGCCTGCTGTTCGTCCGACGCCTTAAAACCGATGTATCTCCATATAATGGAACCAGTTGTCCTTTTTTCATACTAGTTCTGCAGACTACGGCAGGTTGCAGACGACACCATGTTCAACGTGAGGGGAGGGGGAACAAAATCAAGGAGGCGGGGACGAGCACTGCACAGAGAAGACAAACAAACAAAACTGCGGAATCAGAATTAAATATAAACTATATATCGATATATACGACGTCAAAATCCATATCGGATTTAAAAAAATATCTTGATATATTTTAAATATCGAGATATCGCCCTCCACTACTTACTATTATAATAACAATAAATTATGTATAATTAATTTTACAATTACAAGTAAAATGCAAACCCTAACCATACAGTATTTGCATCTAGTAAATTAATATTACTCACTACTTAAATGTATAATTACACTGTATCAAGGACAACTTAAAATAAAGTGTTACCTGTATATACATATAGAAATAAAATCATACAATTATTTATAAAAAATAATTATATATGCTTAAAATATTATATTAAGATATTATATATTTATACATTATTCATAAATTAAATTAGTTATGGTTTTGCATTTCAGATAAAGATAAAGCTAGAGACAAATATCAATTTACTGGGATACAATAAAACAAGAATAAACTATTTTATTAATAACTTTATTTAAATAATTAAAAAAATATATTTTGCTTTGTAATCTATTATTTTGCAGGCAACAGACAGATTATTAAAAGTCCCTCTCAATTTAATAAGTTCTTTTTATCCCAGCAGGGGTCTGAATGTGTTATATTGGAGTAGATGGTGCATGTGAGCTCTCTGTGGTAAACCATCCTGGACTCAGGCCAGCCTTATCTAAAGGGCAGCGAACGGGGATGACAACACATTTTGATATTCTAATTTGGTTATTTGGCCAGTTTATTGCTTCAGCGGCCCACTGTTGGGAGCTCATGGTGGGAGGTTAATAAAACGCCAGTAATAAGTCATGTTTCTCATTAATTACTGTAATAAAACATCAGGTTCAAAGATTCCATATGGACCGAGCTCATCTCAGGCCCCTGGGCGCTTAGGCCAGAAACATTGTCGACTCAGGGTCATAAATAAGCAACACAACATTAGTAATAAAAATAAATATTTCTTATGCATCAAATCTGATATGCCATCACTGGAAGAAATTACATTTTAAAACAGAAAACAGTTCATTTGAGTTTCAATAATTATTAAATAAATACAGCTTTGGTGAGCAAGAGTACCATTGCGTTACTTTTTGTCAGCTCAGTGGGCTTGCTTATTTTTTTTATATATATATATATATATATATATATATATATATATATATATATATATATATATATATATATATATATATATATATATAAAAGGTATATTTTTGGCAACTTTCACACCAAAAGTGAAATGAATACGACTCATTTGAAAAAGTAACTATATTTTCCTGTAGATTTAAGGGTAATCTGATTATGTGTTACTTGTAATGCATTAACCCCAACACTGAGTAAATTTTTATACGATTCTAAAACTGTAGCACCACCATTACAGTTGTTGATTCGACAACAAATAACTGAATTAGAAAACCCTCTATTTGTGGTTGCCAAGGCGATATATCGGCTGATATTGACGGCTCTGAGAAAGGCAGCGCCTGAGCACAGACTCTCTTGTTTACTGTTGGTGTTAACAGTTCTGTCCAGGGGCATAGCAGCCATTTTAAAAGTGGGGGGGACAGCTGTATGGTGATTTGACCCAAAGCTGATGTTCATAATAAATTCTAAATAGAATAGCAATAGGCATTTTACTTTTTCAAATTTGGGAACATGACATGATAGCTTACAGGAACCTATTTTTGTTAAATCATACTCAAAATGTAAAAATACTGCAGGACTTTGAGACCAATGGGAGACCATCTATAATTTTTTTTTATTTTTTTTATGAAAATAAATATATTTTATGACATTAACAATATTTCAGTTGCACTACATTTGAACAATAACTTTTCTTTTTAACAGTTGGACAAAAACAGGTGTTAAATGAGTATACAGATTACATCTACAGTAATTTTATACAACATACATTTTATGAAAAATATGAGACAGATAATCTGTGAAAAAATCAAGCTCCTCCGGCTCCTCCCAGTGGTCCTATTGCCATTTGCAGAAATACATCACTCCCGGTAAAAAATAACCAATCAGAGCTGCGGTAACTTTGTTTGTGTTCAAAATGTAAAAACATGTATATAATAAGCGAGTACACCATGAATCCATTTTCCAAACTGTGTTTTTGGCTTGTCCTGAATCACTAGGGTGCACCTATAATCAGTGTTTATATTCGGACTATTTTAGATTGCTTCGGGGATACCGCGGCGGAATAACCCTGTACCTTTGTGATTCTTCATAGACATAAACAGAGAGAAGTAGTTCCGGCTACAATGTTCTTCCGCAAGACGCAAGCAGTTCTGTTTATTAACCGCTAGAGCGTCAAAAGTTACCAACTGCAGCTTTAAGATAGTCAATCTGCTTTTTTTTTTATACAAATCTCACCTGTACACATTCTGGAGAGGTTGAGCAACTGCCCCCTCTCTCTGCCAGTGACGTCACAGCCTGCCTTTCCTACAGACCAGTTAGGACATAAAGTAACAGTTATGAATTAAAAGAATAAAATTTGATAAAGTATTTTAAGATATTCGTTGCAAAACAAATATGATTTATTGTGAAATGATAATTTTACTCCGCGAGCAGCACGTAGACAAACAAAAGACAGCAGAAACCAATAATATTGTTACGTCTTATTTAGCAGACGCTTTTATCCAAAGCGACAATTAGGAGAGCATTTAACACACTGAATCCGGCGCGACGTGACGAGGTCCATACAGGTTAAATCATAACATGAAAACTTTATCGAGGGATTCGTGTCATCGCGACATACTGTAACATACTTACAGTGTGTGTTTGAAAAAAAGGATGTAATCGTCCTTTGCTTTTTTCTGGGGTGCATTTTATCCCAGACGGCCTAATAGCAAAGTGAACAAACGAACGAACAAAAATTCAGAAGAGCAACAAGAGATTTGAAGCTCATAGCAGACGCGCACAGGAGATGATTCACTCTGTGATTGGCTGAATGTTACTTCACTCAAATCTAAGTAACAAATCAGAGAACACTACAGGAAATATCACAGAATCACCTGTTCTAAAAGTGCGGGGGACATGTCCCCCCCGTCCCCCCCGGTTGCTACGTCCCTGGTTCTGTCTAATATGAATAGAACTCTGTCTAATAATTAGATAGAATGGTTAAACAAAGGAATTGATCTATACAAAAAGTATTATAACGATTGCTTTTATATTATGAGTACTAGAAAGGCAAACATTATAATACTTTCTCGTTTGCCATCTGCATTAAGCAAATATGCATTTATTTCATTTAAACAAACCTTTGAATGACTAATGAATTTTTAATTTCAGTAGTTTAGTAGTTTACCTTGCAAACTTAGTAGATTTCCAGCTGTGAGATTTTGTGAAATGTGCATTTTTATCCAGCATGATCATGTTTTCTCTGTGACAGTCAGCCCGTGTTAAATGATTGCTTTGAAATGTAAATGTGATTTCAAATTATGCTGCACTTTAAACATTCACCCACTGTCATATTTGTAATTTTCACTGTGTGCTGTATTTACAATTAGTGTTAACTTGGCTTTATTTGAAAAATATGATTCCCAGTGCACACAAACTTCCCAGAATACTAAGCGCCCTGCTGGTTACAGTGGTTACTTCCTTTTTATTTGTATTTTTATTAAATATTTATTTATTTGTGAAAATACTTTCTCATCTAAAGTATAAGTATGTTTATTTTACACATTTATTTTTTGATCCATTGTCAGATGATTTCAAATTTCTTACATATGAAAAGAAACAAAATAATAACCGTTGCATGAGCTTGCATAGGGAAAAGTGTTAGCATCAAGTTATGATACGGGGCACAATGTGCTTGTCAGTACTGTTTGAAGAGCTAAATGCAGTTCAGAAATATGAAGTACAGGTATGAAAGTAGGTGACAGCCACATTCTATAACCAAAGTGACTACCTGCAATTTTCAAGGGTCATGACTGAATGTTTATATTGTGTTCAGATGATGAGTGCTGCATTGACAGAACAACAGTCCACAATTAGCTGCCTGTCATGTCACTGACATACATGTGACATAAGAGCTTGCGTCGCTGGTTATTGTTCTGCTGTCAATCACTAATATTACTGGCTGTCAACCTATGTCAGGTTAGGAAAAATAAGTATTAAACAATGCATAATTGCATGCAAGTAACTCTAAACCAAAACCTAATCCTATCAAATATACTATTTGCATTTAGTTAATTAATATTACTTATTAATAATACTACTTACATGTATAATTATACTATAACCAGGACACCTTAAAATAAAGTGTGATCTATTTTTAATTATATATATATTTATGTAACATAAACCATGATAAAGATAAAGACATAATGACTAAATGTAAAGCGAAAATATAATATTT
The DNA here is from genome assembly GCF_003368295.1 of Carassius auratus. Classification (NCBI taxonomy): domain Eukaryota; kingdom Metazoa; phylum Chordata; class Actinopteri; order Cypriniformes; family Cyprinidae; genus Carassius; species Carassius auratus. The sequence continues at coordinate 15,313,135 of NC_039254.1, forward strand.
TGCCTATTGTATGTGTTTTATATTTATATTTAATAATTGTATGCATTTCAAAACGTTGATACTCATTTTCATGTGAACAAACCAAGCTCTAGATAATATGAAACAAAGCTCACTGCATTACAGCCTATAGTTTCTTTTCTTTTTCAAGGATTCAAATGAATTGTGAGCTACTTTGGCTTATGATGACTTGCATAAGTAATATCAAATGTATTACTCTAAATAAGTCATTTTCCCTTGAGTATTTTCCCCCAGGACTGTACACATGCAGCATTTGTGTGCATAATGGATGACTGAGGGAGTATTATGTGTAATCACACCCAGCGAAGACCCCACGAGCTTGTGATTTACTGCTGTCAGAGGCATTATAATTGCACGGGCTGGGAATTACAGGGCAACCATGAGAAATAAATCTTAATCATGCTGATTTTCTGCTGCTGCTTATTAAGTCTAGGAGGAATACATCTGTTTGTTTGTCCAGTTACCATTTTTATGCAGCTTAGCCGAGACTGGGCTGCCTGTTCTGTTCTGTTGAAATGAAAAATTAACTTTGAGTCTGGAATCTTATCTTTCTCCTTGAATTTGGTGTAATTTGCAGTGTATTATGGAGTTTATTTCTAATGTTTCATGCTTATATCTGACTCACAGTCATTTTAAGTCACTTCTTTTTAAATCGGTAGTGTTGTTTTTTAAAACTATGCCTGGTACTTTGGTGCATAACGTGTGCAATATTAGTGGCTTGTTGAGAATGTGTGCTACTATATATATCAACGCTATCACCAACTATCACACTGTACTTGGGTGCATTTTTGAATAAATATATGTACAGTACTCTTTACTCCATTACATTTGTGAAAAGTACTGCAATTCTTACATTTGACATTTGCGAGCATGACAGAGAAGAACAAACAAAAGGCTTTAGCAGAGAGACATGAAATGTTGGTTGAATCCTCATGGACCTGGGCAGCTGTAGGCGGTAAGCTACTGGATTTATCTTCCTGAGGATCTTAAAAGGACCAATATAATGTGGAGCCAGTTTGCGAGATTCCACCCACAGAGGCAGATCTCTGGTTGCGAGCCACACCGTCTGACCCGAACGAAGCATTGGTCCCAACCTCCGATGCCGGTTCGCCTGCCTCTGCTGTTGTTGAGTGGCTTTCAGTAAAGCTGCCCAGGCCTTCGTCCATGCCACACCTCTGGGTCCTGTCCAGGGAACAAAATGGAAGGGAAACTGTACTGGCACTCAAAAGGAGACATGCCTAAGGAAGAATGGTAGAGAGTATTATGTGCAAACTCTGCCCAGATTAATCCAGAGCTCCAAGTGGTCTGATTGTCTGCTGCCAAACATCTCAACGTTTTCTCGATCTCCTGATTAACCATCTCTGTCTGCCCATTAGACTCGGGGTGAAAACCAGATGACAGACTGATGTCAGATCCAATGAGACGGCAAAAAGCCTTCCAGAACCGGGAGGTGAACTGGAAACCTCTATCGGACACAATATCCTGTGGGAAGTTATGAATCCTGAACACATGCTGCATTAGGAGCTCTGCAGTCTGGCTAGCTGTGGGAAGTTTGGGTAATGGCAGGAGGTGACAGGCTCTGGAAAATCTATCCACCACCACAGTATTACCTTGGGATTCAGGCAGACCTGTGACATAGTCCAGAGATATGTGCGACCAAGGATGTAGTAGTCCTTGAGGGTGGGCTCTGAGCTCCTTGTTCTGGGCACACACCGTGCAAACGGTGACAAAATCACGGACGTCTCTTTGCAACTTTGGCCACCAAAATCTCCTCTGGATGAGCTTGCAAGTTCTAGAGGACCCAGGATGACCAGAGGGGAGGGAGGCATGTGCACACTGCAACACATCAGAGTGTAGTGAGTTAGGAACAAAAATACATCCTGGTGGACCATTTCCTGGATCCGAATGCTGCCGTTGGGCCTTCTTAATGGCAGCCTCTTGTGAGGAAGAGACTGGAGTCTGAAGATTTAAACATTGAAGAATCACATTAAGGAGTTGCTGAATGGCAGCAGCTTGCCCTGATATGGCAGACATAATGCAATCCACATTAGATGGTGGTGGACAGAAAGGCTTACATTATGTGTCCTTGTGTTCGCTGTAGCAGCCATGTTGCCGAGATAATTCATACCCCTTCGTTTGAAGTGTGGTCCTGAAACATCTTCGTTTGAAGGGCTATCTGGCCATTCCCCTTACCCCTACCCCTACAAACCAAAAGAGAATCGAGACACCCCTACCCCTTTACGTGAAGGGGTAGAGTTGGGATTTGGCTTGCCACACGTAACACAGGCTCAAGATTGAACAATAAGGCATGGCACAAACACACTTAAACATGGCAAGGTACAGGTGTGATGCATCAGGCATAATGAGTGGTAGTGTTCAGCAGGAGTCTATTGAGAGACGTCACCTGCCAACCAGGAGGAAAATAGCAGTTCAGTTAAGAGTTCCTTACAACAATATTTCTTCAAAAGCAGATCATGGAGACATTTTTATCATCGATGATCAAAATTGTCATATCGCTCATCCCTACATGCCACAGTTGATTTTTACCCGAATTTGGTGCGTTGGCAGGTTTTAATTTCAAACCCTGCTGGTAACCAAACAGTTGACGGTATCCATTGACTTCCATAGTGTATGATGATTAATCAGAATGTCATATTGAATCTTCCAGTGATTATGACAGACTTCTCTCTGGTGAATTATGCAGGATTCTTCAATGATTTAATCTGTTTGATCTCTGCCCACTGCAAATTTGCTTTCATCTGCCTACACTTTTGAGTGCCACACCCACATAGCAACATCCAATCAACAATCACGGAACAGAACCAAGTCGCCGCCCTCCTTTTTTTCCCCCATTAATCCATTCCACTTGGATGTACGTCACAGTAGCAAGAAGAAAAGATCTAAAGTTACTTCAGTTTTGTCATGACTTTAAGCTTGTGTCAGGCAATTTGCTTGTCAGTGTTCGTCTCAAGATCCTGCCACCCAAATGGACAAATGGTCTTTCAGAAGGGAGTCTTGGCACAGGTGTCTTGAGGAATAGTTTATTCCTGCTCTTTGCTGACTTGCAGAGCAGCTTTTTGTTTTCTGGCAGCTACATTTTCATCAAGGCGTCTCTGAGTTCACCCACGTCACTAACTGTAACAATGTCATTTTCCAGAGGCGGCTTGAATTATAGATGAGCATATTTACTGACAGGTGATATTATGGCTGAGATGGAGAGAGAGGCAGGGGGAGATTTACTTATCCCTCAGGCCCAGGAAATGTGGAAGACGGGTCTCTGGAGCTCATGAACGAGAGAGGGGAAGTGTGGCCTTGAATTCTGCAGACAAACATCTGCAGCTCATTTGCAGCAAGTGTCAGGAATGTTGATGCAGCTTCTCACATGTGATCATTGTGTTGTCACTTTGTTCCCTGATAAATTTATGTAGCGTGGATCTCCCCTCACCATCTGCTTTTCTCTAAATTTGCAAGTGCACATGTTGCGATGACGTAACATGACAGCACCAAAATGCCTTTATTGCTACTGTGCCACAGCAGATAAATAAAGTGTCATTATTGTTTATCTTGTATCATTGTATTATATTATATTATATCATATTTGTATTTTATTTCACTTGTTTACTAGTACAAGTGTGCATATCAAACATATATTTCTGATATAATTTTTCCTGATAATATAATGAAGAAAAACTAATTCAAAAGGATGCCATTCTTGAAAACTGAAGTAGTTAGCATAATATTTGCATAAACATGTTTTTTTTTTTTTGTCTGTTTGTTTGTTTTGTTTGTTTTATTTATGTGGTGCAACCAATACGATAAACAAACAAACGAATAAATAAATACTTGAAAAGGAAAAGAGGAATGCATTGAAAATATGCAGTTAAATAGTTTTGATAAAATATATTTAACAATTTTGTTCTCAAAATCTGTGTCACGTTATGTGACCAACAATGTCATGTAACAATGTCATGCACCCAACACACACACACAAACAAACACACACACAAACACACACACACACACACACACACACACACACACACACACACACACACACACACACACACACATATATATATATATATATATATATATATATATATATATATATATATATATATATATATATATATACATACATAAAAAATGTTCCTGTCATTTGTTACAAAAATACAATAGATAACAATTGTTTAATCTTGAAAAACTATTTTAAAATTAAATGAAGTGAAGTGTGGCCAAGTATGGAGAACCAACTTGAAATTTGTGGTCTGCATTTAAGCCATACAAATTTACACACACAGTTAGTGAACACACACACACACACACACACACACATCATGAACACACACCCATATTAAATATTAAATTAACTATTTAAATGTAAGTCAAGATTAAGATGTACACTCACATGTTGTCATAGTTTTTTAACTGCATATTTATGAAGTCATTATATTTACACCATTTCTTGTTTTTTAGTTTTTCAAAATCAACATGAATACTAAGTTAAGTTTCTCTCTCTCTCTCTCTAACTGTAAATAATGCTGTCTTCCCTATGTCTCTTTTCCAGGGCCGAGTAAACCCTGTCAACGTGACTCCTCCCATTCAAGCTGTGGATCAAGACAGAAACATCCAGCCTCCATCAGACCGTCCGGGAATCCTGTACTCCATTCTCATCGGTAGGTTTCCGTCAGGCTCTCTGTACTCTATATTGAGTCGCTACCAGCATACAAGGCCACATTGTGCAGGAAACAGGAGAGGCAAAGCGGAGCGGTGGGTCGGAAATTCAGCTGGAGTAAAATGCATTTATGCCGTGGGCAAGGTGCGCCCACCCACTGTGCTTTGAGATGAAACCTGGAAGTACAGTCGAGGAACTAAATGAACCACAGGAATGGTTAGACCTCCAGTCAGGGATATGTCAGAACATATTGTAGGTGATAGTCCTATGGCTTGACAACACCAGCCTTATGCTTTTAACTATCAACAAAGCACTCAATATTGCGTGCCACTATTTGTAGAGGAAGTGCATTAGTGGTTTTAATTTGCCTTTCTGTTTGAAGTATGCCTATGAAAATAAAAACGCTACTGAATACGCCTCAAAATCATGGTGAGTTATTATGTTCAGTGCTGAACTCTTGAATGCAAGTCATCTTACGGATCCCTTCATTTATTTCACCTTCTGTTTTTTTCTAGGCAAACCTGCATCATATGCAGAGTATTTCTCCTTGAATCAAACCACAGCTGAGCTTCAACTCCTGAAACCCATCAGCAGGGAACAGTACCAGCATTTGGACTTGGTAATCAAGGTAATAACCACAACATCAACAACAAAATTATTCATATTATAAATTAATACATTAATGGAAAATCACAAATGAAATGTCAAACATAGGGGTGGGGGGAATACATTGGCCCATGATTGTGAAGAAAATCAGTGAAAATAAATGTCCTATCTATGTATCTATGGATGGATACATATATACATATATACATATGAAGAGTTTGGTTCCAAAACGCAATGAATCCATTTTGATTCATTTGAGTAAAAATGAAGCGATTGATCTAATGAATGTGATACAGCATAGCTTGTCAGTGATCTACAGATCTGTGTATTAAATGCATTTTAATAATTTCCATCTGAAAGCATGTGATGGAGATTTACCGTTCTATTAATCACAGAATCAGCTTTTCTGATTAAATGCACATAACAATCAAATGCGATTTGTTGATAACAAAGTACAAGTAGATGAGGAAATTTGGGTGCCGGGTGGATTCAGAATACCACCATTACTGTCTAGAGTGTGAGGAATGGTGCGCTGTGATTGGTTGTTACTAATTAAAGTGCGTTGAATGGTGAACTGTGATTGGTTGAGCGGATATATCGCATTCTGCAAAAAGGATGACTGGCATTTGTCATGGTTTAAAATAATAATAATAATAATAAATTCAATACTGACGGAAACAATGCTGATTTTGGCTGAAACAACTGGTGTTTATCGTGTTTTGGAACTCTTCGTGTGTTTATGTGTATATATAGGGCTTCACATTAACTTTATTGCTCACTAGCCTATGTGTACTAGCCACACAACATTTTTATTAGCCACATTTTTGTTGTTGTGAAATTACCTAATAAAAGTTGACTATGGCGTGCTAATATTTACTTGAACTAGATTTACAACCATTTTAAATGTATAACTGCTGTACACACCCATATCAAGACTACATAAATGTATAGCAATACAGGTCATTATCATTAGCTCTGATAAGGCTGTGTGTATTTTTTTTTTTTTTTTTTATAAAACCATGTATTAAGATAAAGACATAAAAAAGTAGCTATGTATTGCATAATAAAAGTAGTGCATGGATGTAGAAGATTAATTAAAAAAGATTAAAAAAAATAAAACAAAAACAAAAAACTTTAGCATTAGAAACACTGCCTGTTCAAATATCAGAATCAGACACAGATAGAGCGTCTGGCGCATGTCAAATAGAGCGTCTGGCGCAAGTTATTTCAATGTTAATTCAATGCAAAGACGCGAATGGACAACCTCTGAAAATCGTCAAAACACATTTTTAAATAGACGCTGTCTTTATAAATAAACCGCATATTTGAGTTTAAAACAACTACATTCTTGCATGAAATACTTTTAAAACTACATTTCATGACACACTAACAATTTAGAAAATTATCTGAATAAAAATGGTGGTTGAAAATGCTGCATAAACTCAACTGGCAGAAGCCCCACCCCCATGACACGAATTTGTGTCTGTTGTGAAGTTAATTTCATGCACCAATAAAGCGTATGAACTCAAAATGTTCAAGCGTGCAACTGCGCTAATAGCGCAGTTTATTCGTGCAAGTCGCATCTTGTGTGAACACAGCATTAAATATTCAGTACAGTAACATGTGCATGTGTTGATGAGAGGTGGTTCATAAGATTTGAGTTGCTTGAAGCAGACATGGATAAAGTATTTTTTTCCTGGGCATAGCGTGTATGTTATAGAAACATTCTCGCCTTTAATTTCCGGTACTTTTAGTTCGAGAACACCATTATCGCTGACGCCGTCTTGTGTTTAGTAGTTGTCAGAGCGTGCAGTGAGACAGCGTGAGCAGGGCACTGCCCACCCAGCCAATCATCATTGGGCAGCTGATGTGTAGCCACTAGCCAAACGCTTGACACCCCGCGCTTTATTCAACCAAACTGTAGTAACGCGACACTTTACATTCTCAGTAAAGATAACGCCGTTCCAATGATGGGAAAAGTAATTAATTAGATTACTCCGTTACTGAAAATTAAACTCCGTTAGTAACGCTGTTATAGTTAAATGCCGTTACTCCCAACACTGCTCACCAGACTTGGTTGTTAAGTGATGACGTAAGAAGCGTTGTTTCCGGTTCCAAGCCTAAACTCACGTCACTGGAGAATACTACCTCAGCAGCTGTTTATAAGCACTGTTTATTTAAAATAATCATTTAAGCTAAACGCTTTTAAACTTATTTTCACAAAACAGGGAAAATAATAGGTGAGCACTAGCCAATGGGATTGCCGTTTGCACATTAACACCACCCACTACCGGAAAACCTGGCTGTTCTTAAAAGCTGAAGACTTCCATAGGAACGCTGTTATTTTGACAGGAAAATACAACAAAGGATATTGTTTAAATGTAGCGAGTCAATTCAATCACTCACTCACACACACACTCTCTCTCTTTCTCTCTCTCTCTGCGTGTGTGTGAGAGAAAGCGACAGCGATTTGTGCGCCTTCGCTCTAGAGTTACGTTGCATCAAATACAGATGCACTGCTTATCCATTGAGATCCAACTCACACACTTCCGCATTTGGTGGGTGTTAATGTCAAGCCCTATATAAATAATGTAAGACATTAGGACATGATATATAGGTACATGCATTAAATACCTAAAATAAATAAAAGAAATAAATAAATGATTGAATGGAAAACATTATTTATGATTAAATTAATTTATGAATGAATGAATGAATGAATGAATGAATGAATGAATGAATGAATGGAAGCTCAGTAAAATGAAATGTCAGACAACAGTAGATAAAAAATCTCATTATTAGTATTATTAATTTTATACATATATAACAAACATCAATATCGGTCATGTAAAGATCGTAGACATTTTTCTCAATTATTCTCTAAAAGATTGAAAAAAAAATGCTTATGTTTATAATGTCATTTAGAAATAAATGTATCCAGTTATCATGGACAGCTATGAAATTTGTGGTGATTATAAACATTTATTGGTTAAATAAATGTGTGGGCACCCCGAATGGCAATATGCTTAAGCTTATTTATAATATGACAACAATATCTGATATGATTTCCATCATTGAAGATTATGATTTAAATTTCCTTTCCAGTATTTTAAGACATATATGACAGGGATATGAAAATGTACCACATAACTACCAATAACTCTGATCACAGAGGGGCAAGTATGGAATTGAGCCAAGAAGTTCATGAGTGTAGAAACTGACCATCAGAATCTAGAATGTTAGTCTGTGCAGGTACTCGGTGATGATCCATACAAAACACTGTTCATGCTGTCAGCCTTTTCACATTGGGAAGGGTGAGGTGGGCATGGACAGGCTGTTGGACCCCGTAGCTCTTCTCAGAATCAAAGAGAACATGACTAGCCGCATACAGCGATACTACTATGGCTTCATAAGTGTGAATTGATTCCATTCCAGTTGACTAGAGGGATAATCCTGAGAATATTTACTCACTCACATTGTTTTCTGCTGTGGAAAACAAAAGGAACATGAATTAAATTTGAGAGCTGCAAGAAGCGGCAAAAGTTTACATCACAACAAAACTTACATCACCTATTGGTCTGTTCACCGCACAGAATTACTTTATGACTTCAGAATAGCATAGTGCACTAGTCATATGCAGCATTTTCATGATACTTTAATGCAGATTTGGTGCTTTCATGTATTTTTTTGGAGCATTCAGCCCATGGCCACTGCCTGCTTTCAGTGTATGGAAAAGAACAGTTTGAACATTTTTAAACTCCTTTGTGAAAAGAAAGTCGTACAGGTTTGAAACAGAATGAGGATGAGTAAATGATGACAGGATTTGTATTTCTGGGAGAAGTCTTTTTTTTTTTTTTTAATTCAGGTTTTGTTATTTATTTGGCTATTTCTGACACTCTCTCTTTTCTATCCCTGTTTAAAGTGTCTGCGCATAGAAGGGTTTAATTGAAATGAGTAGAATATAAAGGGGAGACATGTTTCCTGTGACTGCTCAAGCCAGACTAACTCCATTGGCCGGTTGGTCTTGGTTGTTCACACTGACAGTTCTAGAGTATATATTTGGCTGTTAGACCTTTTCCATTATGTAAAAAACAAGCACAACATTAATTTGCACAATTAATCCATTAGCAATGAAACCACATACAGTATCATAGAGTGTGCTGCAAACAAGATAAATATGTAGACCATTCTATATATGTAAAGCTGATATGAAGCAACACAAATATTTATGTATGTATGTATGTACTGTATATATGTACACTATTTTCCAGACTATAAGTCACACTTTTTTTCATAGTTTGGCTGCTCCTGTGACTTATAGTCAGGTGCGACTTATTTATCAAAATTAATTTGACATGAACCAAGAGACATGAACCAAGAGAAAACATTACCGTCTACAGCCGCGAGAGGGTGCTCTATGCTGCTCAGTGCTCCTGTAGTCTACCCCTGAGCAGCATAGAGCGCCCTCTCGTGGCTGTAGACGGTAATGTTTTCTCTTGGTTCTTGGGTCTAAATAAATGCGACTTATAGTTCATTGCGACTTATGTTTTTTTACTAATCATGACATATTTTTGGACTGATGCGACTTATACTCAGGTGCGACTTATAGTCCGAAAAATGCGGTATGTGTGTATTATTTATTTATTTATTTATTTATTAAATAATGTAATAATAATGAAACTAATGATTTACTTCACACTGTAACACTGCCAGGTATACTAGTACTACAGTATTATTATTATGATATTATACTGTGTGTGTGTGTGTGTGTGTGTGTGTGTGTAACTAACAACAATAATAATAACGACTGTCACTGTCCCTAGAACATACATATGTTACTATGGAAGAAGATTAAATAATTTTAATACATTTTTGAATTTTTGAAATAAATATTTTATTCATTCTGTTTAATGTTCCCACTACCAAACTGAAGTGCTGATGTACACAAGATCAAATGATATTCTTCACACTGTATCACATACTGCCAGGTACAGTAGTTTTGCCTCTGCAAATCCGTGTAAAATCAGCAACAGAGTAACTCTTAGATTTCCCTAAGGGAATTTCAGTTGTAGATAAACCACACAGATAAAAAATAAATAAATCTGTCCTATTGTGACAACAGCATGTCAGCCAGTCAAGATCTCAGTTTCAAAGCAAAAGCAGCGGGCTGAGCCCCCATTTGATTCCCCTCAAAATCCATTCACGTAGTCCGTACGCTGCAAGAATCCCAAAATTCATCCATTTACATATATCTGTCAGTTGGATTCTGTAATGCATCAGATATACAGTGGCCCCAAAGTATATGGACACTTAAGCCACACTTAAAAATGTCATTGTGTTAGATCAAATACAGAACAGAGTCGCAACATGCCATTTTTATGTTTAGTAGACTATCAGTCAGTAGTCTGTGTGGGCAGAACCTAGGCATTACTAGACTTGAGACTAGCTTTATTGACAATTATAATCTCTTTCTGTAGCTTTAATTATTTGTTTAATAATGTGTCGCAGTGAGCCAAGTATACATCACACCACCAAAATATACATCCTTTCTTATTTTCATGCTTCTACAGAAATGCCTGAAAGGTTTCAATTTAAGCATGAGAGGTAATCTAGTTGAAGCAATAAATATCATATTCTGATTTTGAGTGTTTATCACACTGGATGCTGTCTATCCATTCATATTTACAGTTCTGTCAAGTCTTGTTGATTCTCAGTCTGTCTTGCCTACCTTTGAATGCCACTCAAAACTTGCCCTTCAGCCTAAATTGCAGCTGTATAGAAATACGTGCTGTCACTCACTTAGATGACTAAAGCTGTTTTTTCTAGTTTGCTAATGTGAGAGTGATGATATAGTACAGCAGGACTGAATTCATCTGTACTTCCACTTGTGTAAGGCAGCCTATAGCTTAAGAACTTATATATATTTCTCAACTGCACCAAAACTGATCAATTATTAGTTATGCACATCATTACATATGGATTTCTCCTCCAGTTATATAGGTATTGCAGAAAATGAGATTTTATGAATTTTGCCTACACTCTCAGAAATAAAGGCACAGAAAAGACAAAAAAAAAAAGGTACAAATGCTCGTCGCTGGGGCAGTACCACCAAGGGGAACAAACTTGTACCATATCAATGGGTACAAAGAAGTACCCCTACGGTTTGTGCCTTTTAGGTACAAATATGTACCTTTGAGGGTACAAATAGCTCATCGCTGGGGTGGTACCCCCGAGGTACAGCAATGGTACCCTTGCCATAGGTACAGAGTTCTACCCTTTTATACTGTACCTTTTGAGAGACAATATGGTACCTTAGCAATACATTTGTACCTTAATCCACTGGTACAAAAATGTACCCCATTAGATGGTACCAATTTGTTCTCGTTAGGGGTACCACCCCAGCGACGATGCCATTGTTCCTATAAAGTGGCAAAAATGTTCTTGATTAAAAGAATGAGAGCAAAAGAAAGCAATGTTTTGTTTTCCCACAATCAATGATTTAAAAGAAGTTAAACATTTGTGAATGTTGTACCTTAACTATTACTTTATATGACAATGTACCTTTTCAAAGGGTACATATATGTACCTTTCACCATGCATATTTCATTGTGTACCCTTTTTCGTTGGAAAGGTACTTTTTGGTACTCAGCTGGATACATGGTTGTTCCTTTGTTGGCACATTTGTGAAATTTGTACCTTAAAGTACTTAATTGTACCCTCACTGTACCTTTATTTCTGAGAATGTAGGGTAAATATAATCGTCAGAAGTCAAAAGCTAAATGTAAGATATCAACAAATTCCACCAACGGTCATGTGACTTCATCGTCACCAGCATTACGTTTCTGACAGCTCTCTCAGTCTTTATTTCAAAGAGATTTTTGCTAAAAGTTCGAATTGGCAAAACGTGATTATAAACACCATGTAAGAGGAAATGGTTTATGTCAGTTATGTCTCCAATAACCTAAAAGTCTGTTTAGAAATAGTAATATAAAATAATTTAACAATTCTGGTACAGAATCCATTGAGCAATTCTGGTCCCTTAGTTGCACGAATCATTATTTGTATTACTTTTTATGAACACATATTTAGGGGAAAATGCAATTTCATGGCAAAATCATAAAGCGTTCAATAATAAATAATTTTTAATCAAAACAAACCACTTATACTGTTTACACTAACTTTGTTTTAATCGGTGTCATAAATGCAGTCTAATAATTATTGCTAACTATATATTAGAACTAAAATTTGATTCATTTGTGTTATTTGACTACACTGATGCACTCTCTGTTTTGTGCAGTAGATTCAGTGGCAGTATTGAGCTATTGTTGAATAAATATTGCAGGAAACATTGAGTATTTTAGTATGGCATTCAAAAAGTGTTGAATACACATAATATGAACAATGAATCAGCAACTGAACTGGTTTAACTTTCACAGTGTAAAAAAAAAAAAACTGCTAGTGTGTGATTCATTAAAAAAAAAACAGACTCATTCGAGTTATTTGTGTTGTAAACACACTATACTAATTGTACTGTCTGTTTTATTAAGTAGATTCAATAGCGATGGCATGCTATTGTTCAATGAATATTGCAGGAAACATTGTCAAGAGAATTTTAGTGTGATATTAAGTCAACTTCAGAAAGTGTTGAATACATGTAAAATGAACAATGAGCCAGTAACTAAACCAATTTAACTTTCACTGTTTATGAATCGGTATGCATTAAAACGAGCTGACTTATTACAGTCATTTGTGTTGTAATCAAACTACACTAATCAGTGTTGTGCCACACTAGAATACATTTTGGCTGGAAACGTTTAGTACTGTGTTCAGTCAACTTTAAAAAGTGTGGAATTTTAACAAAACAAGGACTCTTTCAGATCTGCATTACACCATGGAGTTTTGAAAATCCATGACATTTTAATCCAAAATTCTCCATTCAGAATTTTCAGACATTCATTTTTTTATTTTAGTTTTATATAGGTGAACAACGTGTAAGTGAATGCTGCTGGTGAGGTAGGAATTCGAGCATTAGTTACTCCACTAAATATTCAGGCGCTTGGAGCACTTGGGTGCATGCCAGACTCTGAGAGAATTAAGTTTGGGATTGACCTGAATTAATCAGCCATGGTCTTTATTTAATTTAGAGGGGCAAGTCTGTAGATAGTGTTAAGCCAGCGTATGCCCGTAGAGGCTTATCACATTGCCCTTCTTATATGTGCAGCATGTAACCCCCAAAAAATCTGTTTTTCACACCAGTATCCCAATCTCTCAACTCATGGCATTCCTTTTTCTAGGCAGAGCAGGATAACGGACACCCTCTCCCGGCGTTCGCTAATCTCCACATTGAGGTGCTTGATGAGAACAATCAGGCGCCGTATTTCCAGGTGGCCACTTATCATGGATTCATCTCGGAGTCTGCTCCGCTGGGCACAACTATCTCGAGCAGTGCCAATCTCTCCACCCCCCTCACCATTATCGCCCTGGATAACGACATGGAGGAGGTGAGGAGTCTCTCTTTCTGTGCCGGTGCTCAGACGGCAATCATTTTCACATGTCCTGAGGGATATATGTGTGTCTGTGTGTGTATAGAAATGTTCCTCGGAAGTTAACCAAAGCTGCTCTATGGAGCATTTAGAAAAGCAAATTAAAATTGAAAACAGCATCAGAGATATGGTCTCAGAGGCTCGCACTTAGAGACTTATTGGGGAGGTGCTTACGCTGCGCTAATGTTCTCCTGAGAGTTCTCTCTTTGCAATTATCACTGCTTTATAGATGGCAAAGACAAAGTACTTAGTACACAGGAAACTCTGACAAACATCTCCTACTTTAAAGGGACAGTGCAGCCAAAAAAAAAAAAAATCGATTATTTAATCAACCTCAGGAAGTTCTAAATAAGTGGAACACCACAGAAGATGTTTTGAAGAATGCTCATGCTGCTCGTTTCCATGCTACTCTCTCTAGGCTGTAGTATTTTTTTTTTTTTAATTTTTTTTTATTTTTTTTATGTTTTTGCATTACTGGTCGAAAGTGAGGAATTATTTATTTATTTGGAAGAAGTCTCTTATGCTCTGACAAAGCAAGGCTGCATGTATTTGATCAAAAATAAAGTAAAAACAGTAATATTGTGGAATAATGTTTAATGTTTAAAAAAAAAAAAAAATTTATTCATGTGGTGGCAAAGCTACTTTTGGAGAATCATTATTCCTGTCTTCAGTGTCACATGATCCTTCACAAATCATTGTAATATGCTTATTTTTTATTTATTATTATTATTATTATTATTATATATTGGTCCTGGAATGCGTACTAATATTTACAAGTTTTAAAAGTTTTTAATGCTTAATATTTATTTATTTTATTTATTGAAAACTACTTTAATAAATAGGAAGCATTTGAAATCAAAATAATTTGTAATGTTATACATTTGAAATAATATATTTTTATTTACTGTACCTATGAAGAATTTATGTACTAATTATTATATTAATTTTATTTTATATTTATTGTTGTTGTCGTTATTTATTTATTTTACTTTTTAATGGTAGTGCAGCACAAAAGCAGCATAAACTGCATTCAACTTCAGACAATATTTCAACTTTGATAAAAAAAAAATATATATATATATATATATATATATATCTTTCTTGAACACCAAATGAATGCTTCTTGAATGATCATGTGGCATGAAGTAACAGCTGCTGAAAATTCAATCACAGAAGAAAAAAAATAGTAGTAAATAGTAGCAGCATGGACATTTTGTAAAACATCTTCTTTTATGTTTTGGGAAAGAAATAGTCATAGAGGTTTGGAATGACATAAGGTTGAGTAAACAACACCAGAATTTTCATTTATGGGTGAATTATCCCTTTAATCCAATAAGTCTTAGAGATAGAAAATGCTGTAATGTCAAGCATATGTTTTGTCTCCCATGTAAAGCTGAATCCTGGTGATGTGCCTGTAGGTATTAATGAAATTAAATTAATTGTTTGCCTTCTCTCTCTTCACTCATTTTCGCTGTGCTGTGTTTTTGTATCGTTCTGTTTGCTCAATGCTTTGCATGATTACTCCTCTGCATCTTGTTTATTGATTTTCATTCACATTTTGGGCAGACTATTTTACTACACACAATTTTACTGTAAAATTACATGTAAATTGATGTTCAACTACTTATTACCTATTACTTATTAACAGGTTTTTACTGTAGCATTTTTATTATAGCATTTTTTTTTTCATTCAAACTTTTTTTTTAAAGTATAGCATTGCATAATCCTTGTTACATAAATGCATGTAAATGTAAAGAAATACAAATGCAAGTATAATTTACTTAGATGACAGTTTATTGCGCGTATGTACCATTTAAATAATGGTGAAATCACTCATTTCTTTTAAAATCCAATTAAAATGGGATTCTTTATGAAATTAAAGATTAAGGTTAATGAGAGGTATTGCTGTAACATTAATGAAATATATTTGCTATATTTTATTTCTGTTTCCTTAAATAAGGACATGCATTTAAAACATTTTGCAATTAATACTCACTCGAAAATATATGTGCTGTGCACTGTTCAAGAGGTCAGCAGGCAGTATCTGCATCCAGATATCCTGGCATGAAAAATGTATGTACTGCAAGGGCATAATGGCTGAATTAATAGTCTCCATCGGTTGTAGCACTGGGGGAATTTCAGCTGGAATAAACTGCAAACAGCTCCTATAGATAATGGTTGGTGGAATTGAAGGCACTGGATGAAATTCCAGTGTTTCAGAACATTTCTAAAGTTAAACATTTATTAAGCCTCTTATGCGCACTAAATCACTTTTTTGAAGGAGAAACTGTATATTGTGAAATATTATTACAATCAAAACAAACAATTTGAAAAAGTAACTATTTGAAAATGTATTCATTTTACATCAAGAAAGTGACTGCATCCTAAAAGCAACTACAAAAACAGTAAAGACACATGAAAGATCATGTGACACTAAAGACTGGAGTAATGATGCTGCAAATTCAGCTTTGCATCACAGGAATAAAGTACATTTCAAATATATTCAAATAGAAAACAGTTATTTTAAAGTGTAATACTGTTTCACAATATTACTGTTTTACTGTGTTTGTGATCATATAACTGCAGCTTTAGTGAGCATTAGGGAAAAATATGTATTCCAGCATTTACATGATAATATTGTGTTTTACCTCAATGCTGATACAACACTTAACATCTCAGATGCTTTATTTTTTCAGTTTTCATAAGCATGAAAGTGCATTTTCAGCTGCTAGCTGAGTCTTGTAATGCTGTTGCTCTTGTATAATCTCTTTAGATATTTATGTACTTATTAGTTTACTTTGATATTTCAGATATCAATGTTTTAGACTTCAGAAGTTGGTGCTTTTGAAATTTCTTTTAGAAGGTTTTGGGTTGTTTATCTCTCTTTTGGCTGGAGTTCTCCTTTATACAGTGTGTTTCTCTAATGCACTTGGTTTTATGAGCGTTTTTCCCCATCCTTAGCAATTTGCATAGTCATATTCCCAGCATGCTCTATTTTCTGATGTCTCTGGTTTCTGACACGGGAACCTACATTGATTTATTTGCACTGCAGACGAAAGATCCCATGGTGCGTATCTCTCTGGACAACTACAACAGCATCTTTGCAGTGACGCCAAGTGGGATGGCACGCTACCTGACACTACTGAGGCCCGTGGACCATGAAGAACAGCCGAGTTATGTCTTCACGGTAAGGGCTCCATGCCACCTTTCCTTGACAAGCCTGCTTAGCTCTCTCTCTGTCACTGGGGCTTGCAGCCTTTGTGTGAAGGACTTTGTCTAAATTCGCTTCTCCACACACTACTCGATTTTTCACTCTGGGGGTATTTTTAAAACTGTACACTGCACTAAAGGAATTCTGATCAAGTGCAAGCCATGCGGTAATACAGATTCTCATTTCAAGTGGCTCAACCTAAGGATGTGATGTGGATCAGTGACAAATCACACAAAATTCCCCAAGTAATATTTTATTTATTTAAATTGGAAAAATAATCTATATTTTAATAGCTTTGCAGAAATAAAATACGCAATTTCACAGAGGAACATGGTTTTGTTTAATAAATGAGAATGAGTACTATTAATATGATGTTTTAAGGCATATCGATGCACCCATGATTTATCAGAGAGACTGTAATTAACAACAGAAAAAAAAAAACATATATATATATATATATATATATATATATATATACACACACATAAACACAGATGTGAGTCTGGACCACAAAAACAGTCTTACTAACATGAATATATTTTGTAAATTTCCTACCGTAAATATATCAAAACTTCATTTTTGATTACTAATGTGCATTACTAACTTCATTGTTAGAAGAGTACATTACTCTTCATTTGGACAATTTTAAAGGTGATTTTCTCAATATTTAAATATTTTCAAATAGTTGTATTTGGGCCACATATTGTCATATGCTAACAAAGCTTTATTATTCAGTTTACAGATTATGTATAAATCTCAGTTTTGGAAACTTTTGTGGTAAAGGGTCACATATATACATAAATCATTGCTTTTGAGTAGGAAACTTTCTTCCATTGTTGTATTGATTTATTGAATTTGTCC